>NC_056727.1:914449217-914576717 GCF_019279795.1 Protopterus annectens | reverse complement strand
CTAAAATGTCCGCTGAGTGCAGCCTAAGCAATGCCTCTCTGCATTCAGAAACACTCCTAAGACACTGCAAGCACTGCACCAATAGTTTCAAAGCTTTCTGGAGCTCTTTTACAGAAGCAACCTACAGCAATAATCTAAGGGTAGATGCGTACTCAACCTTCAGTTTTAGACTAACACTGGAGTCATGCATCTGAACTTGAATTTTACTTACCTGCTGCCTTAGCCCAAGAACTTTCCAAAATACAAAATTAAATCAAAATAAAACAGACATTCCGTACACTTACAAATCAATAAGATTAATTTAAAAATCAAGGTAGTAAACGAAAACTGAATAATAATAAAAAGCCTATTGGCTCAAAATGCCTCACATTGGATTTTAGTACACTTTAATTAAACATTTATTTTAGGGACGCTCTAACAGTGGGCTTGGTTTTACATATCCAAACTGTATAATTAGTAAATTCTACAAAATGGGTACTAAGTAAACAATACAATGAAGGAAAGATATTTTTTGGTAAATCCATGGACTTACCAGCAACAGTCCACCAACAGACAAGAGTGGGTGGGGTGGGGGCAGGGGCTGCCAAAGGATCTTTTCAGAGGACAATATCTTGTTTTACTAGGGTACTGTAAATTAAAACCAGAATTAGAAACACCCTAGCCTCTGCCAGCTATCATATACCAATTTCCACAGCAATGGTGTGATGTAGTCATATGATCTGAGTAAACATCTTTGCTGCAAAATTCACAGCAACTGCAGGCGGGCAAGACCTGTATCAGGCAGCTCAAACTACAAAGCATTTTATAATAAAATTGAAAAAATATTAGCCTACATAAGATTCTTTCTAGGTCAGAATATGAAATCAGTTTATGTATCTAGAGATATTCCCTATACAAAAATATAAAACCTTATCAGTAGACACCTAATCCTTCAGCATTAGCATGTTATTCAGGGACTTTTCAAGACTCAACACCAGTGCAGCAAATAATGGCACCCCCCTCAACCCAGCCAAAAAAGCTATATAGACTGCCTGAGGGAAATAGTCTCACCACTTTTAGCATAAAAGAAGGGGTGCAGCCTAAGGCTAACCATACTTTTGTGGAAAACCAGAAAGGAGACTCTGCACATTAGGATCTGTAGTTCTGACATCCTTCTAGCTGAAGTAATGGTTAGCAGAAAACATGTTTCCATGTCAGGAATTTCAAGCACATAGAGGAGCAATTCTTCTAGAAAGAATCAGAAGTATCTCTCTTTTAAAGACATGTTTATAACCAACTACAAAGAAATGTTAGCTTCCAATGCAAGGAAGGCAAAGATGGATGAAAGTCTACCTTTACTGAGGCATAAGCCAAACCTGACAAACCCAGCTCAGAAAGGTTCTGCAAGATGACAATGAGGTTGAGAGGGGGCCTGGATTACTTTTCTAGCATCAGGTGGAAGCATATTTTCCATTTAACCCAAGTACATTTTTTGGTACCATGTTTCCTAAACTCCTGAAGGAGTATGTATATCTTCAAGGGTAGATCATCCAAGCCAAGAGATGTACAGCCTTCAGGTTGTGGTGTGTGAAGCCCCCCTGTCTTGATTTAGGAGGCCAAGTTACAACAGGCAGTTCTGAGAGGTTTCACCTGGGATATCTGCATAAGGGATGAGAATCAATGCTGCTTGGGTCAAACAAGGTGTTATTGGAAGACAAGTACCATTGTCACCATCCTCAATTATCTTCTGGATCACCCTAGCTAGAAGATGAGATTGGAAATAATACAAGAAGAACGAGACTTGCCAACTGAAGGTAAAAGCTTCTTTGTGTGGTGCATTGGAGCAGAACTTCAACTGCTTGTTACTCGAAGAAGCAAGAGGCTCTACCTTTGGAACACCCATTTATGAACTATATACAGAAAGACATCCCTGTGTAACATTCACTTGTGGGGATCTGCAGTGAATCTGTTCAGCTGCTCTGCCACTAACAGACTGGGATGGGATGCAAACTACCTTAAAGGCCATTTGGGATTGAAGAACTATCCTGAAAGTGACAGCCAGCATCCAGGCAGGAAAGGTGTCCCCGCTTCACTATGCATCACATAATGGTCAACTGTCATGTTGTCACTTTCAAGCTCCTTTGTCTCTAGATCAGAGTGAAGGTTCTGAACACCTGGACAAGGGCAATCATTTATTTCACATTGATCTATCTTCTTTCATCATGGTCCATACTTCCTGAAACTTGAGATCTTTTAAAAGGTCCCCTCAAGCCAGGTCTGAGACATACGTGGTTATAGTCTTGTTGGAAGGGACTTTTAAGAAAGGTAACCCTTGGATCTATCCGACATAGTTGGACCACCTCCTACATCTAAATCAGTCAGCTGTTCACATAACGGTAAATGTGAACTGACCTTTGTTCTACAGTAAACAATAACCTTTTTTGAAACAGGTATTTTAGTTTATCGAGATGTCATTACTTGCAGCACGGAGTCTCATGCTTGTTAAATGGAGGCAGGAGAAATGGTATTTTAAACTATTAAAATCACAGAATGCTTCAAAAATTCATTAATAAAAGAAACCAGACTTATGTACTTACTAACCCCTAAAAGACTAAGATGTTTTACCAATTTCGTCTGAGGAAGTTACAATGGTTAAAAATCAACCATCTTGTGGTTCGTAAGAGAGAATAAATGAATATATGTTGTAACACTTACATTTATAGAAGGTGAGCACAATGGCAAATGGTACACAAACTTGGGATGCACACTGCTCTGCTGGTTACTGGGGATGGAAGCATATCATGTTGGAAGGTGAAAAGAGGCAGGTAGCCAACACGCACATGTCAGTGATCATACTGCTGCAAAAGTCCCACTTAAAAAAAAAAAAAGTTATGCACTCACAACAACGTTCTGTGTTTGTAGTCCATCTCACCCTTCATTCTTACATATGGGATCAGAGCCAATCCTCGGCTCTGACTCAGCCTATTACAAAGCTCTAAGTCTCTTAGTTGGCTCGTGGCTAAGTAGGTATTCAATAGTGCACCAGTACGATCCCCAGATCTTGTTTGCTGCTAGACTATAGAAGGATATAAATAAAGGTTATCCAAAAAGAACAACAATGAAAGGTCTCCACCCCACCAAAGGTAACACTATCTTGTCTCCAGATCCTCCAGGACGGGGGTAGGTGGGTGGGTTCGTAAGAATGAAGGGTGAGATGGACTACAAACATGGAACGTTATGGTGAGTACATAACTTCTTTATGTTCTGTAGTCCTAGCTCGCCTTCATTCTTACATATGGGACAGCGCCCCTAGCACCTTATTCCTGGGTGGCTCACGGGAAAATACTCCTGAGTACTGTGGAACCAAAGGAGGCTCTACCCCTTGAGGTCAGGTCCAATTTGTAATGAGTGATAAAGGTATGAGGGGCAGCACAAGTTGCTGCTGCACGAATACTGTCAATTAGTGCTGGGAATTTCATAGGCTTATTGTACCTGCTTATTTGAACGGTTTCTTTCTGAAATTGGTGCGCCTTGTTGCTGTAGCATAGACCAGATTCAGGCCTGCTGAATTTGTTTGTATAACTTGAGCACTGATCCAGGCCATCTTTTTTCGGAGAAGGTTCCCCTGCACCCTAGTGGTATAACTGTGCAGTTAGAGCTTGTCTGATTGAAGACTGCTGAACAGGGCTCAGTTTTGAACTTTTTTCTAGTTAACTGGGTAACTTGTTTAAATCAGTTTGTTCGTTTTCTATTGTTTTATATATGACAAAAAACTGCACTTTATTCATCTGCTTTTACTGTATTTGTGTTTCTTCCTACTTTATTACTAGGGACATTGACTACAACTCTGATCTGAGATATATAACAATAAGTATCCTTTTCTGTGCATTTAAAGTGTTTTTTATTTTTTTTATTGTATCTGCTTTATTTTCTGGGGAAAAAAAAGGTTTCCTGCCTTTCTAAGCTAGTATAGTCCAGTTTTCAGGTTAGTGTTGAATTCAGGGCTGTGTTACAAATCTCTGTGTTTGCCCATACCTTACTTGGATAGAAGGAAGTGTTTCTGTTCACCTGTGAGAGAGGGGAGCTTTGAGCACCCTATCTGTCCTTGGAGGAGTGGTTTCAGCCCAGAAATTAGTAGTTTATTGACCATTTTGGGCTAATTTCTCTCTCTTTCATTTCCCTGCTATAAAAAACACATTTGCCTGGTTTTGCACACCGGGTAGCTACGGTATAACTATTCCCGGCTTCACAAAGTCTCCTCTTCAATTTTTCCCTTGGAACTAGACAAACTTTCAACTTAAGCACTCATGCCCATTCATTTCTCAGCCCGGCACTTGCTCAAAACTCATAGCAAGCACTTATAAACCCTAGCAATAGACCCCACCATACTGTACAGAAGGACAAGGTTCTCTATTTGACCTTACCAGCCATTCAGTAAAACTGTTCGTGTACTCTCCAATCCAACTGGGCATTTTGAGGCAATGTTACAACTGCCTCATGTACACAGACAACCCCCTCCTTCTACAACCAAACACTAACACATGCGAGAGATGCAATTATACAGCCAAACTGGAGCTAAGCGCTCTCAACACAAGACTGGATCATTCAGTCAAGAGGAGAAGGGAAATACTTGCATCACACCACCAGTCTCACACAGACCCATTAAACCAGCATCGGCAAAAAACACACATAAATACATGAAAACATACTCGGAGGCTCTAAATAAAAATCTGCAAAAGCAACAGGGACCTCCAAAGCAGGCATCCAAGCAACCTCCACCCCCCCCCCCCAACACAAACCATGAAACACATACTTCACAAAACCAGTGTGCCACGCAATCATAGCCCTTAAGGCAAAATAACATACCCAACATACTAGTAATAGGTGACTCTATAGAGTTAGGCACACTGACGTCCCACTCACTAAGCTGAATAAGGTTACTGCTAGCTGCATGTCGGGTGCCAGGATCCGCCACAAAAACAATCACTCAGGTCACTCCAGAACAAGTAATAATACGACTCTGTCATTGTCCATGTTGGTGTGAATGACCTGAGTCGTACCTCCCTGGACTACATGAAAAGAGACATGGAAGAGGTCTCTGGATCATGTAGCCCAGTTCGTTATGACCCTGACCCTGAGTAGCATTTTGCCCTCACTAAAAAATTATCAATTTAAACAACTGGCTAAGTTTCTGGTGTCATTCAAAGGGGATCCAGTGTCTGTCCGCCTAGGATGACATGTTTGGCAAGCCACACTGCTTTGCTAGAGATGGCTTACAGCTGTCACCCTTAGGCTTTCGAATATTGGCCAAAGCTCTTGCCACCCCCATAGTGCCTTTTTAAGGCAAGGCTCAAAAGACAAACCCACCACCGTAAATAGCACAAGTAACAAAAAACTGAGGGTAATGCTACTCAATGCCAGAAGTCTAAACCTCAAAATGCACGCACTCGAGGCACTCCTCAGTATGGAGAAAATCAATATATGTGGAGTAACAAACTTGGTTTAAGGCTCCAGAGAGCACACCAGCACTACCAGGCTACAACTCATACCATACATTTCGGCCACAGAACCCAGACTGAAATACAAAAGGTGGGGGATGTAACCATATTCATCAAGGATACCCACACCTCCAAGTTAGTGGCACAGCACGATGCTTCAGAGATCATCCATGTGCAACTAACAATGGGCAAAACTGCAATTCAAATTGCAGCTTGCTACAGATCACCCATGTCCCAGGACCCCCATTCTGCGCTTCTGGAAACACTGGGAAATATAAAGGTCCTACCAAACACCCTAATATTGGGTGATTTCAATTACCCTAACACTAACTGGGAGAACTACTCCAGTACTAACTCCCTTGCCCAACATTTCCTAGAATTTATAAACTCAAATGCCCTGGATCAACTAGTCAACACTCCCACCAGAGGTGACAACATATTGAACCTGGTCATCAACAACATGGACGACCTGTGTTTCATGTAAACAAATCACTTTGGATATCCACCCCCCCCCCCCCCCCCGCACACCCAGACAAGGAAATCACCGTGAAAAACTTTTCAAAAGCAAACTTCACTTTAAGACAGAGGTGGAAAGTATCTTTTAGCATGGGAGCTTTGAAAATGTCCAAGCTGCAAAATCCTTTACTAATGCATTCTACGGGTACCTACAAGAATGCATGGATTGTGCTATCCCATGCAAAACCAAGACTCACTCCTCCAAGAAAAGGAAACCAGTCTGGTGGACCCCTGCCATAAACAAGCTATACAATAGAAAGAGGAAACTAGTAGAGAAAAGAGTAAAATCCCAAGAAGGGAAGACATCCATGATCAGTATCAGCAAGAAATTACAATCCCTCATAAAATCATCCAAGATGAGCTTTGAAAGAAAAATTGCCAAGGACTCCAAAGATAACCACAAGGCATTCTTTAGCTATGTCAAGAATCTAAGTGGCAATGCTCAGATCTGCTCAGAGTTAGTGCAGAATGGCACAAAATACACTGAACCGACCGATATTTACAACATCCTGGCAGACAGGTTCAGTACAAACGTCACCCCCCTCTCACCCCCAAAAGGGCCCATAACCATACCAGAAGAATGTAGAGCCCCTGAAATCAGACACTCAGGTTAAAACAGCCCTCTCCAAAGCCAAAAAACACAGCATGAATGGGACCGGACGATGTCCCAGGCTGCATCCTACATGAGCTCAAAGACGAACTAACCCCTCACCTAAACACACTGTTCAAACTCAGCCTCTCCACAGGCTACGTACCCATTGAGTGGTGGACAGCAATGGTTATTGCGCCCCACAAGGGTGGAGCCACAACAGACCCCGGGAACTATCGCCCTATAAGCCTGACTAGCTTGGTCTACAAGGCTATGGAGCACATCATCATGGAACTCAACAGAGACATTGGGAAACTCCAAACCCTGGACCCTACCCAGTTCGGCTTGAAGGGCAGATCATGCCTCCTGAACCTGGTGGACTTCTTAGAGACAGTTCCCAAAGGCTACAGACGAGGGAAAGGTGGTACACACAGCCTACCTAGACCTTGCAAAGGCCTTCGACACCATTCCCCATTCTGGTATTATTGACAAGCTCACCAGCCTGAACATAAACCCCTACGTCACAAGATGGATTGCCAACTGGCTCACGGACAGAACCCACATGGTAAGAGTTGTGAGAGCTAGGTCCGACTCTAAACCGGTTGCAAGTGGCGTTGCCCAGGGCTCAGTCCTAGGACCCCTCCTGTTTAGCATATACTTCTCAGAGGGACAAGGCAAGCACAGGAGGACTATGGCTGACCAAGTTCGCAGAAGACTGCAAACTAGGGGCTATAACTGACTCTCCAGCTGACACAGACATCCTCCAAAAGGGTCTTGAGACTGATACCTGGTGTCAAAATCATGGCCTCAAGCTAAATGCCAAAAAGTGCATAGTCATCCCCTTTGGAAAAAACAAAGTACCCACAAACTACCACATAGGTGGTAGTCCCCTAAATACGGAAGATGTAATAAGGGATCTGGGGACCCCAGTAGACAGTAATCTCTCCTTTGATAATCACATTGCCAAAGTGGTTAGAAAATCCTTCTATGTGGCCCACCTAATCACAAAAGGGTTCGCATCCAGATCAAAAGAGGTCATTTTGCACCTCTACTCATCAGACCCATCAGAGTACAACGCCTCATTTGGGATGTACCTTACAAGACACCTGCAACAGCTGGAAAGACCACAGAAGTATCTCACCAAGAGGATCACTGGCCTCAAACAGATGCCCTATGCAGCTCGACTGAAGAACTTCCAGCTGTACTTGGGTTGCATACTGCCTCAGAGGTGATCTCTGCCTGACATACAAGGTCATGTCTAGCCCAGAATTGATGGACATGCTCCACCTAAAGAAAACCATATCCCCTCGAGCCACGTTCTAGGGCTCTAAACCTCACCACCACAATAAATAGGACGTGCTGGAGGGATAGATTCCTGTCACAGAGACTTCCCATGCTTTGGAACAAGATTCCAATCTACATTAGGCAGAGCTCCTCGCTAACACTTGACGAGTGGATGGGAAACGGAAAGTTTACCCCAGGGATCACTTCAGTGGCGCTGTTGGACAGAGGCACAGGGAACTAATCTAAGGGGGCGGCGAAAGTCAACACATTCTGGCTAGGCTTATAAATGCCTTTGGGTAGATAGCATAGTACCTACCTATGAACCTATGGCTTGGAAGGCAGCAGATGTACACTGGGATCGTGTAGAATGAGCCTTAATCTTGAACGGTAGAGTTTTTCCATTGGATAAGTAAATGAAGAAAATACAGTTCGAAATCCAATTTGACAGTCACTTAATAGAGACTGGCAGACCTAGTCTAGAATCAGAAAAGGATACAAACAATTGGCCTGACTGAGCTCTTTAGTCCTGTGAAGGCAGAACCGTAACTGCCTGTGAACATCTAATTGGTGAAATTTGCAATCTGCTGCGTTAGAATGATTAGGGAAAAACACCGGTTATTCTATAGTTTGGTTCAAATTAGAGCGAGAGCAAACTTTAGGGATAAAGGAAGGATTTGTGCGAAGAGAAAAGTACAGTTTTGTACCTACCATAAATGTAGATGTTAGAGTGTATACACTGTTGCAGTCATTACACTTGGGTTATCCTGTCGTCAGGCGGTTCCCCAGTCGGCCTGAGTTCCAAAGTCTTGGTCCGGCATCAGTTGCTGTCGCCTCCTCCCTGACGTCAGTGCGACAGGGGTATGTAAGATGCAGCCGATGCAATTTTCTTCAGTTTTTCTTGCCCCAGATGTCAGGTGCCCCCAAATAGGTAGGCAATTCAAATTGCTAATGCAACATACATAAGAAAAGCAAACAATTTTCAGTTACCAGCAAATATTCCCCATAGGTAGTAAAGGGTAGAAGACATAGGTACGTACCAGCAAGTAAGAGGGGAAAGAGGGAGGGTAACCTGGACTGCAGCAGTGTATACACTCGAACATCTACATTTATGGTAGGTACAAAACTGTACTATGTTCATCGTGTTACACTGCTGCAGTCATTACACTTGGGTAGAATCCCAAAGCTGAGGTAGGGTGGTTGGTTCTATAAGGCATTAGGGGTGGCTATAAGGCCCTGCAGCACTGAACTGGCGAAGCCAGCTCTGGATTTAGAGTATAGAGGCAGATGGTAATGCTTGGTGAAGGTATGCACAGAACTCCAAGTTGCTGCTTCCAAAATATCCTTGGTAGGTACTCTCTGAGGTAGGCAGTTGAAGTGGCTGTTGCCCTGGTGGAGTGAGATCTAATGCTGCTAGATACAGGTTTTCCATGGTGTGTAAAGCAGAAACGTATACAATGTCCTATCCATTTTGAAATAGTCTGTTTTGAAATGGCTTTTCCCTGTGCTCCTGCAGCATATGCTACCAATAATTGCTCAGATTTTCTGAAAGCTTTGGTTTTGTCCAAGTAGAAGCGTAACTGCCTGTGAATATCCAAAGAATGCAGTAGTCTCAACCCTTTATTCTGTGGTTTTGGATAAAAAGTTGGCAAGTGAATAGTTTGGTTTAGAGCCACACTGGATACCACCTTTGGCATAAACGTAGGGTTAGTTCTTAAAGACACCCTGTCCTGGTGGAAAATGAGGAAAGGTTCCACTGCCATTAGTGCCTGTAATTCTGAAACTCTTCGTGCTGATGTTATTGCCAGGAGCAGAGCAGTTTTCCAAAAGATATATTTTAGTTCTGCTGTGTTAGCTGGATCAAAAGGAGGTAAAGTTAATTTTTCCAAAACAAAGTTGAGGTCCCACGTTGGAGTAGGTGCTCTACGGGGCTGTCTTATGTTTTTAGCCCCTCTGAGGTACTGTTTTAGCAAAGGATTAGAAAAAAATTGGTGGATCCGTGTTGTAATGAGCAGAGATTGCAGAGGCGTGGATCTTGATGGATGAAAAGGAGAGGCCTTTGTCCAGCATCTCAGTTAAATATTGTAGTATCTGAGGAGTGTTTGGGACAAGAGGGTCAAAGCTGTGAGCCTGGTTCCAGGCACAGAATCTCTTCCATTTATCCAAATAGGCTTTCCTGGTACTAGGCATTCTGGCCTCCAGAATGACATCCATAACAGCTTTGGAGAGAGGCACTGCTTGTTTGACTAAAGAATCTTCCATGCAGCTAGGTTTAAGGTCTTTAGCTGGCTGTGAAGTATCTGATTGTTGTGCTGAGTCTGCAGATGTGGGGATTTGAGGCAAAATCCAGGGTGGTCCTTGTGCTAAGTTCTTTAAGATTGGGTACCAGTGCTGGCGTGGCCAATCTGGTGCAATCAGGATCATCTTTGGCTCTTCTTGCCTGGCTTTTATGAGTACCTTTGGAAGGAGAGGTAGTGGTGGGAAAGCGTATACTTGTAGGTTTTTCCAGCTGAATGAGAGGGCATCCACTTTCCATGCTTGTGGATGGTAACTCCTTGTGCAGAATTTCTGTAGGTGGCAGTTCATTGGGGATGCAAACAGATCTATGTTCGGGCTCCACCATTTTTGTGCCATCATTCTGAATATTTGTGGATTCAATTCCCATTCGTGGGGATCCATGATGTTTCTGCTTAAGTCCTCTGCCAGTGTGTTCTTCTCTCCTGGCAGGAATTGTGCTTGCAGATTAACTTGATAGTTTAGAGCTGTGTTCCACAAGGTCATGGCTTGCCTGAAGAGGGGGTAGGAGTGTGTGCCCCCTTGCTTGTTTATGTACCACAAAACTGTGGTGTTGTCCGTCTTTAGTAGTAGTTGTCCTGGACGCAGCAGGTCCTTGAAAGCTATAAGGGCATTTTGTACAGCTAGCATCTCTTTTTGATTGATGTGAAGATGCCTTTGCTCTGTGGGCCACTCGCCCTGAATACATTTTCCTGCCATGTGTGCTCCCCAGGCGTAATCCGAGGCATCTGTTGTCAGTGTTTGCCTGGCTGTGGGTTAAGTAAAAGGCTGTCCCTTGTCGAGGTGACAAGCTTGAGCCCACCATCGAAACTCCTGTTGAAGGCAAGGAATAAGTGGTATAACTGTTTCCAAACTTTGACAGTGTTGAGACCATACACTCTTTAGGTACCATTGTAGTTTCCTCATATGCAGCCTGGCATATGGAATTAGTAGTATGCAAGATGCCATGTAGCCCGAGGCCTGCAGAAATTTTCTTGCAGGGAGTTGGGTCTTTGTTTCCATCAATTGAAAGTATTGAGTCAGTTGTCCTTGCTTGTCTGGCGTGAGATAAGCCATCTGGGCCATTGCGTTCAAGCTTGCACCCAGGAATATTATCTGTTTTGAGGGCACTAGTTTTGATTTTGTTTCGTTTACTGTGTTCCCCGGGCAACTTAACTTTTTTACTAACGCCAGATGCTTTGGAAGAATGTCCTTGCTCTCTGCTTGAATCAGGCAGTTGTCCAGGTATGGATAAATTTGAATTCCTTTTTGCCTGCAAAATGCAATTACTGGTATCAGGGACTTTGTGAAGACCCTGGGCGCAGTAGATAAGCCAAAGGGCAGTGCAGAGAATTGATAGTGCATTGAACCAGCTAGAAATTTGAGGTATCTAATGCAGTTTTGTCTGATAGGGACATGCAGGTATGCCTCCTTGAGGTCCAAAGTCACAAGCCAAGCTTTCTTGCCCAGCATGGGAAGAAGCTGCTGTAGTGTCAACATTTTGAATTTTGGAACATCCAGGTAAATGTTTAGAGAAGAAAGATCCAGAATGGGTCTCCAGGCTTTGTCCTTTCTGGGAACCAGAAAGAATCTTGAGTAAATTCATTGTCCTTGCTCCTGTGGTGGTACCTTTTGAATAGCTCTCATGTCCATGAGTGCTGTAATTTGTTTTTGAGCCTCTGCCCACTGATTTGGTGGCAGATTTGGCATTCCTTTTAACCTTGGCAGAGTGTGAAAGTGGAACCTGTAACCTTGAGATACAATGTTGAGAACCCATTTGTCTTTGGTGATGCAATGCCAACTGTGATAGAAAAAAGTGCCAGTTTTCCTCCTAAAGGGGCTGCCAAGAGAGAGCTGTTTGGCAGCTGTAGTGGGAAGTCATTGAGGCTGCTTTTTATAAGGTTGTGGCCTGTCTTCCCCTTCTTTCTGGCCTGGTATACCCCATAGTCGAGGCCTGTAAGGACCTTGTGCTTGACCTCTACCTCTTGGACGTCTGTATCTGCCCCTTTGAGGTCCGTCTGTGACTGGAAAGAACCAATTCTTTGTTGGCCAATTTCTGCTAAAACGAGGAGGCTGAACCTGTAAGAAATCCTTCACCGTCTGCATAGATTTTGCCTTATCCTCCATCTTCTTTAATACCTCCTCTGCCTCAACTCCAAACAACACATCCCGCTGCAGAGGTGCATCCAATAATTTTGCCTTCACATGATCTGGTAAAGTATGTTCTTTTAACCAAGCATGCCTTCTAATGACGGAGCCTGTAACTGTTGCTCTACAGGAGGCCTCTAAGGAATCAAACCCATATTGCAAGGTATGTTTTCCCACTTGTTCAGCTGCATGCAATTAATCCTGCATTTCTTTAAAATTAGGAGGATCTGAATCTGAAAGCATCTTTTGTTTCAACTGAGACATCAAAAATTGCTGATATTTTAGCATGTGAAACTGGCAATTTAAGGCTCTCATTGCTAAAGTTGCAGACGTATATACTTTCTTTCCCCATCTGTCTAATGCTCTAAAATCTCTGTCAGAGGGAACTGGGTTTTTGCTGATGAGGCCTTAATCCCTTTAGATCCCTGAGAAATAGTTTCAGGGTCAGCAACAGGGCTTTTATACAGAAATTTGTGAGAGTCAGGGACTCTGTAATATCTATCAGGTTTAACTGGGGCTGGAGGTAAGGAGTCAGGGTTTAAGCTGGATTCAGTGTACACATCATCCACAATATCTAACACTGGCGGAATAGCAAGGGTTCTGTGTTGAGGCAATAAAAGGAAGTCTCTGAGCCTTTTCTTGGATTCTGAGTAATCCTGGCCTTCCCAACGAAAATGCTCCTTCATGGTATATGTAAGGTCTCCCCAAAGGAATAGTCCTCAGGCAGAGAGGCTGATGGAATTGATTCCTCAGCATCAGAATTCCTCATAAGGGGGTAAAGAATATCCTAGGTCTGAGGATGAATCTGAAGAAATGGACACCTGGTCGGAAGATTCATAGTCTGCATCCTGTCTGGGCCTTTTATCGGGAGGGGGATGGGACCCCCTGATCAGGGTGATTAGGTCTTTGGCCATTTTGAGCATTTGTTTCTTAGGCATGGAAGCCTGCCCTGGAGAATGCTGTATCTGTTTCTTTGCTTTTAAGGGGGCCTTATACTTAACAGAGGGTTTAATGGTTAACTGGGTAGGTCTGAAAACATCCTCTGAGGCTGTGGATTGCTCAACTACTTCAGATCCCTCTGAAGGGTTAGTTTCGGTAGGCTGAAAACCTAGAGCGCCCGAAGGCCCAGCCAGCTCCACGTGGGAGTCGGAGGGGGTCAGGGGTTCTGTGGAAGCGGTCATCAGGGGCTGCGTAGGCACCTCGCTGAAAACCGAAGAACCAGCCTAGAAGAGGCCTCGTCAGTTTTGGGCCTCGGATGCCTGTCCTTGTCTTTGCGCTTTTTATGTATTCCTGTCACCGGAAGTTCCGACAGCATGGTGTAATTGAATTTTCTGCCAAAATAATGGGCAAAATCAAACCGACGTTTAATAGTGCGCTTGTTAAACCTAGCACAAAACCGACAACCAGTGATGTTGTGGTCTGGGCCTAGGCATGGAATACAATTGGAGTGGAAATCCTTATGAGGTATTTGCTTCCACAAGAAATACAGTTATTAACTTTTACTGACATCGGTGTGAGGCAAGAAAAAGTTTCCCCAATGGGGTACTTAGCTTTGTAGAAGACTTTGGTTCTGGATTCGGAATGAAAATCCCAGGAGTCTGCCGACCAGCACTTGCGAACTGCTTCTGCTTCGGGCAGCGCGCGGCAAGAAAGACTGAAGAAAACGGCGTAGGCTGCATCTTATATACCCCTGTCGCACTGACGTCAGGGAGGAGGCGACAGCAACCGACACCCGACCAAGACTTTGGAACTCAGGCCGACTGGGGAACCGCCTGACGGCAGGAAAACCCAAGTGTAATGACTGCAACAGTGTAACACGATGAACATCAGAGGGTTCCACAACAAGTGGCACTGAAAACTCAGGCTCCGAAGGTCCGACTCGGCTTGGAGGAACCACAACAGGGGGGATGGACTCAGGTGGCTCTGGAACAGACTGGGTCAAGCCAACAACAATTTGGGCAAAGCAGACAACTTAAGGAGTGTAAGCACTACTCTCTTCACATCCTCCTCCGATAGGCTCCTGGAGGATCTGGATGACAGGGTAGGAGAACTGGATCTCTGCAGAATTGGAGATCTTAAGGTTGGGGAGACCGGCGAAGGATCTCTGGACTGGCTGTGATGTAGTTTTTCAGCAGTCTGCTCTGAAAGGCTTAGGGCAGACACTGACGTGCCAATATCAACAACCTTGACCGGCTCCGAGGACAGTGGAGCCGAGGAGGCAGAAGTCTTGTCCAGTTTAGATCGTTTCTGTGGAAGTTCTGATACACTAGTCGGCGCCAGAGAATGCCTCTTGGCCGGCTTAACCTTCTCTTTCTTGGAAGAATGTGATTTGGATGAAGAAGAACTCGCTAAGTCATCCTCGAAGAAAGGCTTGAGGAGACCTTTCAAAATTAACTTGTTCTTCCGCTCCTGGAGAATGCTGGAGCTGAAGGAATGGCAGAATAAACAAGTTTCCTGCAAATTAATGGCTCCGAGACAATATACACAATTACTATGGCCATCCGTAATTGACATCTTCTGAGAGCACTTTATACATATTTTGAAACCTGAAGGTTTGTGGTCTTTAGACATGTTGACGAGCTATGTAAGTAAAGCAAGTACACACAAGTACAACGAGGACTAGGTCCTCTACCTTAAACGGGCCTAGCCCTAACAAACCCACACACAAAGAAAGAGAGTAAAGAGGACCAGGTCCTCTAACTTAAACAGGCCTAGCCCTGAGGAAAATACGAAATAGATGAGGACTAGGTCGTCTAACTTAAAAAGACCTAGCTAGATAGGCTAAGTCGTAGAAAAAAGCAAGAAACTAGCAAACACTGCATACAAAATTAGAGACCAAGGCCCAAAACGCGGACCCACAGAGAAAAATCTGTAATAAGCAACAAACACTGCACACAATATAAATGTAAATATAAAGCGAGAAAATAGGGTCCTAAATGCGGACCTATCACTGATCAGTATTAGCAAAAAACTACGGGCACACACAAAATTGTCTAAGGCCAGCTTCGAGAGAAAAATTGCACAGGACACTAAGGATAATCACAAGGCTTTCTTTAGTTATGTTAGGAACCTGGGTGGTAATTCCCAGATATGCTCAGAATTAGTCCAAAATGACAAAAAATACACTGAACACGGAAGGACTGTTTCTGACCAAGTTCGCAGATGACTGCAAACTGGGCGCCATAATCAACTCTCCAGCCGACACAAGCATCCTCCAAAAGGGCCTCATAAAAACAGACAACTGGTGCCAGAGCCATGGCCTCAAGCTAAATGCCAAAAAGTGTATAGTCATCCCCTTTGGCAAAAACAAAGTGCCCACAAATTACCACATAGGTGGAAATCCATTAAGTACAGAAGAAGTAATTAGGGACCTGGGGACCCAAGTTGATAGCAATCTCTCATTTGACAACCACGTGGCCAAAGTGGTTAGAAAAACATTTTATATAGCCCACCTAATCATGAAGGGATTCACATCTAGATCAGGGGAGGTCATCGTGCCTCTTTACTCATCCCTCATCAGGCCCATAATTGAGTACAATGCCCCTTTTGGGATGTACCTTACCAGACACCTGCAGCAACTGGAAAGACCCCAAAAGTACCTCACCAAGAGGATCAAAGGGCTCAAACAGATGCCATATGCTGCCCGGTTAAAGAAACTCCAGCTCTACTCAGTGGCATACCGCCTGTTCAGAGGCGATCTGTGCCTGACGTATAAAGCCATGTCCAACCTGGATTTAATGGACATGCTGCACCTCAGAAAATCCAAATCCCATCGAGCTACGCGCTCGAGAGACTTGAACCTCAGCACTGAAATAAATAGGACATGCTGGAGGGACAGATTCATAACCCAGAGGCTCCTTCACTCTGGAATAAAATCCCAGTCCAGGTTAGGCAGAGTCCCTCATTGACTCTCTTCAAGAGGAATCTTGATGAGTGGATGGGAGATCGTAGGTTTACCCCGGGTATCACTTCTGTGTCACTGTTAGATAGAGGCACAGTATACTAACCTCGAAAAAGGGCATAGCAAAATAAATTTAAAATGGGTGGCGAAAGCCAAACACATTCTGGCTAGGCTTATAAATGCCCTAGGGCAGATAGCCTAGTATGAACCTATGAACCTATGAAACATCAAAGGTTATGAGAAAACTAGCACAGAGGATACCAATGGAGAACAACAAGTGCCAATGGCCAACCAGTTCTCAACAAACTAATTTAATATCAAAAACACTCCAAAAACTCTGTAAACATTCCTAACGCTATTCTAGTAGTAAGACAACTAGCTATAGAAAACAGTAAAGTGATAATAATAGAAAGTTTAAACTTAGCCACGGCCAAGCAAGAAGCACTTCTGGTTTTGGTGTCTTTTCAGGCTTGCTAGTTGTTGCTGAAGCACCTACCTAGGGGAGAAAACGCGGAGAAGAAAAGGAGCCACTTTTGTGATTTTAAGTATTTTCTTCTGATTTTTTTGCCAAGTTTTACTGCTTTGCCACCTACTTTTTGGCATTTTCCGGATTGCTAAAGTTTATATCTTTAACAGTAACAGTACTTGGAACACATCTAGAGCCTGTTTACTGCATTTCCTGTGTTGCACTTAATTTAAAATCGTTTTTTTTCCTCTAAAAACTGCATTTTAACTGATTTTGCCCTAGCACTCAAGTGTGGGGTCATTTATTGCACTGTTGTGATTATTTTGCTGCTTGTGTATCTCTGCTACCTTTAATCTACAACAAAAAGAAAAAAAAATCTTGCTTTTTTCCCACTTTCTTAAAGTTAAGAAAGTTCAGTTACAGATTTGCTGTTCTGAACTGTTTGGAAGTTTCTAGAAGGCCAGTGCTTGCTTGGGCTAAAGGGAAGTCTGTGTTCACCAGTGGGAGTGGTAAACACTGAACAGCCTGCCTGTCCCTGGAGGAGTGGTTACTACCTAGAAGCTGTAGTTTTATTGGCCATTTTGGGTCATTTCTAAACTCCTTGATCTCTCTTAAAACCCTTCAACTCTCTTTTTGCGCGGTTTTGCGCACTGAGCAGCGTCGGGCAGCGCCACCTAAACAGGTTTAAACTATTCCAGGCTCCACAAAGTCTGCTCTTCACTTTTTTCCTTAGAACTGTTCAAACTCTCAAAGTAATCACTCTATTCTTTTTCTAAAGCCCTGCACTTGCTCAGCTCTTATAAGGAAACACTAACCAACTAAAGCACTACACCCTCCTTGACTTCTCATAAGATTTAGGCTCCTGATTGGTCCTTCCTGATCAAGTGAAAAATCAGTTCCCTTCCCCTAATCTGATCAGTAAAAAAAACAGTTCCTTATACTAATCTGGTATGTCCAAGGGTCAGTTTCAAGGTTACTCTCCAGTCCAGCTGGTGAATCTGGGAATTTTGAGGCAATGTTACAATTGCCTTATGTACACAGACAACCCTCTCCTCCTTCCAACAAACTCTAATACATGTGAGAGATGCAGTTACACAGCCAAACTGGAGGCAGAGCTCTCTCAACCCAAGACTGGCACATTCAGTCAGGAGGAAAAGGTAACCACCCGCACCACAAATCCAGTCTCACACAGACCTATTGCATCTGCATATCCAACACAAACACACAAAAACATACTCGGAGGCTCTAAATAAAAATCTGCCTAAACAGCAAAGACCTCCTAAGCAGATATCCAAGCAACAGCCACCCCTCAACAATACCCATGAATCACATATCTCACAAAATCAGTGCGCCTCACAGTCACAGCCCTTGAGGCCAAACTACACACCATACACTTGTTATAGGGGACTCTATTGTCCGGCACACTGACGTCTTGCTCACCCGACTGAACAAGGAGAAGGTCACTGTAAGCTGCCTGTCGGGTTCCAGGATCTGCCACATAACGCAAGCACTCAGGTCACTCCAAAGCAAGTACAAGTATGACTCCGTCATTATCCATGCTGGTGTGAATGACCTGAGACGTACTTCCCTGGACTACATGAAAAGAGACAGAGGAGCTCTCTGACCATGTAGCCCCGGCTGGTATGACCCTGACCTTGAGTAGCATATTGCCCTCACCAAGAATGATGCCACAGTATAAAGACAAAGTGATCAGTTTCAACACTTGGCTAAAGTATTGGTGTCATTCAAAGGGGATCCAGTGTCTGTCAGCCTGGGATGACATGCTCGACAAGCCACGTTGCTTCGCTAGGAACGACTTGCACCTGTCACCCTTAGGCTTTCGTATACTGGCCAAGGCTCTTGCCATCCCCATAGTGCCTTTTTTAGGAAAGGCTCAAAGGACAAACCCACCTCCATAGACAACCCAAGGATAAAAAAACTAAAGGTAATGCTACTCAATGCCAGAAGTCTAAACCTCAAGATGCACGCACTAGAGGCTCTCCTCAGCATGGAGAAAATCGATGTCTGTGCAGTAATAGAAACCTGGTTCAAGGCTACTGAGAGCACCCCAGCACTGCCAGGTTATAACTCATACCATGCGTTTCGGCCCCAAAACGCGGACCAAAGCACAAAAGGAGGGGGAGTATCTATATTCATCAAAGATACCTACACCTCCAGGTTGGTGGCACTGCACGAAGCATCGGAAACCATCCATGTGCAACTAACAGCGGGCAAAACTGCCTTTCAGTTTGTAGCCTGCTACAGAACACCCTCCCTATTACAAGAACCCCACTCGGCATTCCTGAGAACACTGGAGAATATGAAGGTCTCTCCAAACACTATGCTATTGGGTGACTTCAACTACCCAAACACTGACTGGAAAAACTACTCAAGCCCAAACACCCTCGCCCAACGGTTCCCTGAATTTATAAACTCTAACACAATGGAACAACTGGTCACCACTCCCACAAGAGGGAACATATTGGACCTGGTCATCACCAACATGGGGACTCTATGTTCCACACCAGAAGTAAACCCCTCATTGGTAAGATCAGACCATAAACAAATTTCCCTGGATATCCATATCTCGTCCCCACCCCCAGCCAAGGAAATCACTGTAAAGAATTTCTCAAAAGCCAACTTTGCACTTCTCAGGACTGAGATAGAATCCTTCAAAGCCCCTGGGCCAGAGAATAATACAGCCCAATCCGCAGAATCCTTTACAAATGCATTCTATGAGCACATGCAGGAATGCATGGATTGTGCTATCCCAAATAAAACCAAGACTCACTCCTCCAAAAACAGGAGAGCGGTCTGGTGGACCCCGGCCATAAATAAGCTATACAACAGAAGGAGGAAGCTACTACATGACAGAGCAAAATCCCAAAAAGGGAAGGCATCTCTGATCAGTATTAGCAAGAAACTTCATTCTCTCATAAAATCATCAAAGGCCAGTTTCGAAAGAAAAATTGCCTTACACACTAAAGATAATCACAAGGCCTTCTTTAGTTATGTCAGGAACATGGGCGGAAACTCCCAGATATGCTCTGAATTGTTGCATAACTGTACAAAATATACAGAACCTACAGACATAGCCAACATCCTGGCAGACAGATTCAGCGCAAACTCCCCCCCCCCCCCCAAAAGGAGCAAATGCCTATCCCAACTGAATGTAACCTCCCTGACATCACAGATGCACAGGTGAAAGCTGCCCTCTCCAAAGCAAAAAACACAGCATCTATGGGACCAGACGGTGTCCCAGGCTGCGTCTTACATGAGCTCCAAGAAGAACTGAACCCTCACATTAAGTCACTGTTCAAACTTAGCCTTACTACAGGATATGTACCCAAAGAATGGCGTACAGCTACAGTGGTCCCACTCCACAAAGGTGGTGCCACAACGGACCCCGGCAACTATCGCCCCATAAGCCTGACTAGTCTGGTCTGTAAAGCTATGGAGCGTATTATCACGGAACTCATAAACAAAGACATTGGGAACCTCCAGACACTGGACCCTACACAATTCAGCTTTGTTAAGGGCAGATCTTGCCTCTTAAACCTAGTTGATTTCTTTGAAACAGTTACCAAAGCCATAGATGAGGGCAAGGTAGTCAACACAGCCTACCTGGACCTCGCAAAAGCCT
The DNA here is from genome assembly GCF_019279795.1 of Protopterus annectens. NCBI lineage: Eukaryota > Metazoa > Chordata > Ceratodontiformes > Protopteridae > Protopterus > Protopterus annectens. The sequence goes on along the minus strand of NC_056727.1, from coordinate 914,556,422 downwards.
TCGACACAATACCCCATTCGGGCATCATAAATAAGCTTACCAGCTTAAATATCAACCCCTATATCACAAGATGGGTTGCAAACTGGCTTAGAGATAGAACCCACATGGTCAGAATCGCAGGTGCCATGTCCGAATCCAAACCAGTTACAAGTGGCGTCCCACAGGGCTCAGTTCTGGGACCTCTCTTGTTCGGTATATACTTCTCTGAGGGTTCAGGCTAACATGGGGGGGATTATGGCTGACAAAGTTCGCAGATGACTGCAAGCTGGGGGCCATAATCGAATCTCCAGCTGACACAAGCATACTCCAAAAGGGTCTCACAGAGATGGATGCTTGGTGCCAGAGCTACGGCCTCAAGCTAAATGCTAAAAAGTGCACAGTCATCCCCTTTGGGAAAAACAAGGTGCCCACAAATTACCACATAGATGGTAATCCATTAAGTACGGAAGAAGTAATTAGAGATTTGGGGACAAACGTAGATAGTAATCTCTCCTTTGATAATCACGTTGCCAAAGTGGTTAGAAAGACCTTCTATATAGCCCACCTTATCACGAAAGGGTTCGCATCTAGATCAAGAGAGGTCATTGTGCCCCTCTACTCATCACTCATCAGGCCCATAATTGAGTACAATGTCCCTTTTGGGATGTACCTTACCCGACACCTGCAGCAACTGGAAAGACCCCAAAAGTACCTCACCAAGAGGATCATGGGCTACAAATAGATGTCCTATGCAGCTCGACTAAAGAAACTCCAGCTCTACTCAGTTTCTTACCGCCTACTCAGAGGCGATCTATGCCTGACGTACAAAGCCATGTCAAACCCAGAATTAATGGACATGCTCCACCTCAAAAAATCCAAGTCCCTTAGAGCTACACGATCCAGGGACCTAAACCTCAGCACAAAAATAAATAGGACACGCTGGAGGGACAGATTCATTTCCCAGAGGCTCCCCTCCACTCTGGAATAGAATCCCAATTCATATTAGACATAGCCCCTCGCTGACCCTCTTCAAGTGAAATCTGGACATGTGGATGGGAGATCGCCAATTCACCCCTGGGATCTCTTCTGTGTCCATGCTAGACAGAGGCACAGTAAACTAATCTTAAAAGGGTACCTTCTGTGACCTACTTTAAAGAGGCACAGTAGGCTAATCTAATAGGGAGGCGGAAGCCAGATACACTCTGGCTAGGCTTATAAATGCCCTAGGGCAGATAGCCTAGTATCTACCTATGAACCTATGAACTCGCAGACGCAGCAAACGAGATCTGGGAGTTGTACTGGTGCACTATGGGATACCTACCTAGCCATGAGCCAACTAAGAGACTTTGAGCTTTGTAATAGGCTGAGTCGGAGCCGAGGATAGGCTCCGAACCCATATGTAAGAATGAAGGTGAGATAAGACTACAGAACATCTTTTGTTTCCCCCCTGCAACCCCCTCCTCACTGAACATGACTTCTGAAGATATACAGAAAGGCAATATGACTGTTTAAAAACTCTTCTCAGTCAAAATACATAAAACTCAAACAAATATAGTAGGAACTCAATATGACTGAACACAGAATTTACCCAACACTTTTATAAAAGTAACAGAATAAACCTACTGCCATCGTCTTTTGAATTTAAACAATGAAAAGGATACTCGTTGTAGAGTAGACTGGTATCATTAATTCCTGATGGAACTCCAAGCCCTAAAGGCACATGTACACCATCTAACTCACTTGTGATATTGGGATCTGGAACTGTTCTACCCAAGCCTGTAAGAAAATAAGTTCATTTAAGTCATATGATAGCAGCTGACATCAGCCAATTAAAGAAAATAAAACTATCAGAACTCAAATCTATATCTTCTACTTTTTGAGAGACTGGACTTGGTACTAGATGTAATATATACATACTTTAGAAATTAGATTAATTAATCACACAGCAATAAGCATACATTTATGATATATGTGCTAAACAGATGTATAAATACCAAAAATTAATTGGCAGAATCCAGTTTAAGATATGCTGAGCAACAGCTGAACTAAAAGAAAGTACAGAAATCAGTAAAAGTCTACTGCAGGCATTTGTTTTCAGTGCAAACAGAAAATACAGTTTTGTGAGATACTTGTTAAGATGGTATACTTCCTTTCTGTGTTTTCAATAATTATACACATATGGATATATTTATATAAATAACAGGAAAGTCTCATCCTTTGTCTAAGACTTTTCCAAAGCAGTAACTGTTTTATGCTATATTACCCACTTTTACACTGTTGGGCCACTAAATGGCAAGCAGGCACAAAAAACATCAAATGAATATTCCCAAACTCTATATCAGACTCTAAGCCCAATTCAAATAAACAAACAAACAAATAAATAAAACACACTGGCAACATGTAGGAGGAGGTGCAGAATGGACCAACTGGTACAAATCCATAAGTATAACACTGACGACTTTTCATTAACCCACAATAATGACTTTTGGACCAGGCATTAAGGCACTACTGTACACAATCAAATTCAAGAGGAACTGACTTTTCCAGTGCAAAACATACACAGCACAAGCCACATGATTTAAAGCTGAGAACTCTGAAAGATGTTAAAACTGTCATCCTCTTATAGATAAGAAACCAAAGTTATGTACTTACCTTATATAATGATGCATCTGTGTTGTTCCTTTTCGTCCCTCCTGAACCACTGGGTTTCTGAACAGACCTCGGATCAGACTTCAGCCACTTTTCACTTTGGATCTGTAGCTCAAGGTCCACCCTTTACCCATAATCCTCTCCCAAGCCCCAGATTATTTCATATAGAGTTTGCCCCTTGATATCAGTATACAGGAAAGATAACAGACCCACAAAAGATAAAACAAAACTGTAGAAGCATGATAGTAAAGTTATCTAGAGCTCGGGGGGGGGGGGGTGCAAGTGGATATACCTCTAGGCCACATCAGGAAGCCATAGCACCTTGTACCAAATGAAGAGGGAAAGGAGGGATGGTAGGTTGAGGAAGGACAAAAAACAATCAAAGATGCATCATCATAGTAAGTATATAACTTTCACATCTGATGTCTTTTTTGTCCATTACTCAACTACTGGAACAGAGTCCCCAGCTACTAAAATGCTAGGGTGGCTTCATGGAAGGATTTTCCAAAGTAGTGCAGAACCAAAGGCTGCCCTGTTCCTAGAAAGGATATCCAATTTGTAATGAGCTATGAAGGTATGAGCACTGGACCAGGTAGCAGGAGCAGCAGCACAACCATCATCTATAGAAACTCTGGATAGGAAGGCAGAAGTGGATACTGACCTTGTGGAATAAGCTTGTGGTGGTCCTGATGTGAGCGGTCCTTTCTGTTTACAAACTTAAGAAATAAAATCAGTGAACAACCATGCTAATGTGACCGTGCCTCAATTTAGATCTTGAAAAAAAGAAAAACTGACCAGATTTCCTGAAAGTTTTTGTTCTATGGAGAAAAAAATCTCAAGCTGTCTCTGCACATCTAATAAATGAATAAAGCATATACTCTCCTCTACTGGAAAATTTTGGAAAGAAAAATGTTAAGTTTATGGATTAGTTAAGGGTGAATTCAGAAGCTACATTTGGAAGAAAATGGTTGGTGCGAACAGAACCTTATCTTTATGAGCATAAGGTGGCTGGCAAGATAAAGTCTAGAGTTCAGAAACTCGTCTAGTTGATGTAATGGGAACTAGAAAAATTGTTTTCCAGGACTGAGAAACGCAGATTTGAGTTAAAGTCTTGTAGAAGAATAGTCAAGCCCCAGGGAGGGGTTGGATCCTTAATAGGTGGTCTGAGTACAAAGGTACCTTTGTGATACTTTTTGTATAGTTTAAAGGGATGCCAGTGACAAATGATCTTGGCTTACATGATTGTGAGTAACTTGCACCATTATGGAAAATGGAGGCCAAGAAATCTAATACCGCTGGAATGGGTGCCGAAAAGAGGTTCGAGGAGCATATTTTCCTAGTGGAATCTTTTTGGGAAGAAGTAAACATATTCAGAACATGAGGAGAAAGTGTGGATTGTCTAACCATCACTGGAAGTGGAGAAAATTATAAGTTATGTACTTACCATAACTTGGCATCTGTGTTGTTCTCTTTCATTCCTCCTCATGGTTGGGGTCATGGATCTGACTCGGCTGCATTCTTACAGACTAGGATCCAAGTCTCGAACTCTTCCCATTATACTCAGTCCTCTGCCTAACCTCCACAGATCGAGTTTGCTGCCTAAATAGCTGATGGTGCATAGTAAAGACTGAAAGAAATAACGAAAACAGAGGCTCAAACCAGGAACATAAAGTTCCTAAACAGTTTTCCCACAAGTCTTCTAGAGCGTTGGGTAGGGGAATGGCTGAGAGGGAAGGTGAGGAGGAATGAAAGAGGACAACACAAATGTCAAGTTGCAGTTAAGTACATAACTTATAAATATGATGTTTTTCCTTTAATTCCTCCTCACGGTTGGGTCAGAGTCCCCAGCTATTTAACCCCTGGATGGCTTCAAGGAGGGATATGATGAAGCACTGTAGAACCAAAAGAAGCCCTGCTCTTGAAAACAATGTCCAATTTGCAATGCGTGACAAAAGTATGATTTTCAGCCAGGTGGCTGCAGCACAAATATAGTCTACTGATGCTCTAGAAATAAAAGCAGACAGTGTAGATATGGACCTAGTTGAACGGGCCTTAGGAGGACGAGGCAAGTGCAGCCTATTTTTGGCATAAATCAAAGAAATACAGCTTGTTATCCCATCTAGCAAGAGTAACTTTAGAAACTGCCTGACCTAGGCAGCTCAACGAAAAAGACAAGTAGTTGGTCTGACTTTCGACAATGTTTTGTTCTACGAAGATAAAGCGTAGCTGTCTATGAACATCAAGCAAATGCAACATATTTCCCCCTTGTGGGCTGCATTATATTGGAGAAAGTAAAAGGAGCTTTGCCACAAGAATTAAAGAGCATGTCAGGGACATAAGGAAGAATAAACATTTTAGTCCCATAGCAGAACATTTTAACATATGTCATGGTAATAAACCTGATGGGTTACAAGTTACAATATTAGAACAGGTGTATGATGATTTTTGTGCAGTAGATACTATTAAGAATATTTTAAGGAGAAAAGAAGCTATTTTTATTCTGAAATATGGCACATTATATCCTAGGGAACTCCAATAGAGAGTTCTCCTGGAAATACTGCTTACAGCAAGTCTTTAAGGGCAGCTATTTATTTAATTGATTTTTAAGTAGATAATTGCTTAATTGATTCATTGTGTGTACAAAAAGGTGGAGTCCTGAAAGAAATGTCATACTCTTTAAAGGCTTTTTGGTAAGCCGAGACGCTAGAGGAATTTTGTGTTTTAATAAAAGGTTTTGGTTTGCATTTTTGTAGCAGTTTATCGCTGGCTTGGATCTGCTGTGGTTTCAAATATTTTCCCGCTTGTTTAAGAAATTTGGAAAGCAAACTGGCGTTGAGGTTAGATTCTGGGGCTAACTTGGGCAAAAAAAGAGGGCTTAGTAAGAAGGGACATTATCTTTAAGAAAAATGATGAAAGGAAGCTTAGATGACAGTGCCTGAATTTCTGAAGCTCTTTTTGCTGAAGTAATGGCGATAAGATAGATAGCCTTCCAAGAAAGTAACTTCAAGTCACAATCACTAGCAGGTTCAATGGGTTTTTGAGTTGGGCCTTGTAAAACAACAGTAAGACCCTATGGCGGAGAAGGGTCTTTTACTGGACGTCTGAGAGGAAAGATTCCCTTCAAGAAGGCCTTACATAATTTGTATGTAGCGGGAGAACCAAAAATATTTCCTAAATGGAAGTTTGAAATGGCTGCCAACTTAAGTTTGATTGTAGGAAAAACTGGCTCCCTCTCTGAAAAGAGGTATGAAGAAGAGAAGAATGTCCGATATCGGCGCTGAAAATGGATCAATGTTTGCTTTGGACGCACAGAAAACAAATCTCTGCCATTTACTCCTATAAACTTTCTTGGACAACATTTTTTGGGAAGTTAGTACAATATCTCGTACAGGGAAGGCAAGCCTGGCCCTTTGTACAATTGCTGGAAGTAGAGAAACCAAAGCTGTCAGTTTGAGGGAGAGTAGACTGGGATAATAACCCTCTAATGGGTGAAAAAGTAGGTTTTGTTTACATTCCAGAATACATGGAGGATATTTCAGGTGGGACCAGAGAAAGGGGAACCAAATCTGATGAGGCCAGTAGTGGCAAAGAGGATTACTGAGGTTTTCAACTGTTTTGCTTTCTGTAAAAATTTTGGATCAAGGGTATTGGAGGATAAGTGTAGAGGAGACCGGAGGCCCAGTCGTGAACTAGAGTGTTCCCTTGGAGACTGCCTCGGAGAGGGGCTTCAGAGCAAAGTAACTGTTGCACTTGTTGCTCTGAGGGGATGCAAACAGATCGCAGCAGGGTTGGCCCCAATGACTGAAGATCAGGTACGCTACTGACTGATTGAACCCTCTGAGGGATGGGAGATGAGCCTCATGGAGGAATTGGACAAAGAAGAAAAAGCTGCCAGTTGGGGAGAAACTTTAATGAAGTCCTCCACCGACATGGTCTCTGCTAGAGAGTTGGAAAGTTCCTTAACCAGATCCCTCTGCAACTGAGTAAATGTGCCAGGTAGTTTAACGCTGTCAGCGAGAAAATGGCAGAGGCGTAAACCCACTTAACAAGCCTGTCCATAGCCCTAGACTTCCTGTTTGGCAGACGAACAGTGCAGCTTTGTTCAGCTAGCTACTGCCACAAACATGGCATCTGCCGGTATACCCTTGGTCCAGTACAGTCTGTCCTGGGGGTGGGGGTGGGGTGGGGGGTGTTCGATGATATCGTGGAGACCATTCTCCTTCAAAGTCTGTGTCCTCAATAAGGGACTCCAAGGGGGAGTCAATGTGCCTCGTCCTGCACGTCATCCTATAAGGAATCTCTTCTGTAGGATGTTCAGGGGAGGTCTCGGAAGAAGAAGGGATTCCCTCTAGAAGAAGAGCTTGAAGGCTTGTTGCTGACCCTGGACATGGATGACAGGCTGAATTTTCTGAACCAAAGGGGGTCGACGGGGAGGTTCATATCTAAGAGAGATCAGATACCTATGACTTGAGAAGGGCTTCTACAAACTGGAACACTGATAGACCTGGGGAATCCCTCCCTAGCTCCACCAGAGATGAAGCAACCAAAGAGAGAGAGAGAGAGTAGGGATTCCCGATCTGAGGCTTCAGGCAGAAAGTACAGTTTTGTACCTACCATAAATGTAGATGTTCGAGTGTATACCCTGCTGCAGTCATCACACTTGGGTTTTCCTGCCGTCAGGCGGTCCCGCAGTCGGCCCGAATTCCAAAGTCTTGGTCCGGCATGGGTTGCTGTCACTTCTTCCCGGACGTCAGTGCGCCAGGGGTATATGAGAGGCATCTGACACCATTTTCTTCAGTTTTTCTTGCCCCAGATGTCAGGTGCCCCCCCCCCCAAATGGTGGTCAGTAGATAGTACCAATAATAAAAAGTGTACCATAAACAAAAAATCCCTCCAGCTATAAGCAAATACACCACAAAGGTTGTAACAGATTTTAAGGTGTAGAAAGGTCTTAGTTAGGTCAGAGGGGGTGGAGGGAGGGTAACCTGGACTGCAGCAGGGTATACACTCGAACATCTACATTTATGGTAGGTACAAAAAGTACAGTTTTGTACCTACCATAGATAGCATCTGCAGTCATAACAAGTGGGTTGTCCTGTCGCCAGGCAGCCCTGCAGTCGCTCCACCCGACGTCATCTCTGTTGGTCTTGGTATAAAAGCATCAGCCGACGCCATTTTCCTCAGTGTTTCTTGCCCCAGATGCCAGTAGCCCTCTTGCAGGCTAAAAATTTGGATAGATGCCAATGTTTCCAAATAGGTAGAGGTAAACACAGCAATAAGCATATATGTACATATATACAAACAAATACACCATAAAAGACTCCCCCCCAACAGCTAGCTATTAGGAGGGTAAACACCCTAGGAGTACCACAGAGGGGAAGGAGGTGACTGCAGATGCTATCCAGTTCGGACATCTACATTTATGGTAGGTACAAAACTGTACTATGTCCTTCATGGATGCATCTGCAGTCATAACAAGTGGGTAGAATACCATAGCCAACTAGGGAGGAGGATAAAAGTAGATTATGGTGTGTTTAGGATCCCTTGCAGTACAGCAGTGGCAAACCCTGCTCGGGATCTGGAATATAGAGGCAAATTATAATGCTTGGCAAATGTATGCACGGAGGTCCAAGTAATAATGTCTTTGGTTGCCACTCCTCGTAAGAAGGCTGTGGTAGTGGCTGTTGCCCTTGTAGAATGAGGTCTTATGTTCTGTGGAATTGGTTTTCCATGGAAGGAGTAACAGTATCGTATGCAATTTCCTATCCATTTGGAGATTGTCTGAATAGCTTTTCCTTCCCTTCCTGTTGCATAGGCTACAAAAAGTTGGTCAGTCTTTCTGCTATTTTTGTTCTGTCCAAGTAGTAGCGTAGCTGTCTATGTACATCCCAGTATTCTTTCCCTCTGTTTTGTGGGTTGGGAAAGAAGGTAGGTAGGTGGATTGCCTGGTTTAAAGACACTCTGGATACCACCTTGGGCATAAATGTAGGATTAGTCCTCATGGACACTCTATCTTGGTGGAAGATTAGGAAGGGTTGCACTGCCATTAAGGCCTGTAGTTCTGAAACCCTCCTTGCTGAAGTAATTGCCAGTAGGAAAGCAGTTTTCCATGACAGGTGTTGTAGGTCTGCTGTTGCTGCTGGTTCAAAGGGTGATGGTGTCAACTTTTCTAGCACAAAGTTTAAATCCCAAGCTGGTAATGGTGGTTTCCTTGGAGGTTTTACATTCTTGATTCCTCTGAGGAACTGCCTGAGCAAAAAAAACAGGTGGATCAAAGCTGTATTCTGCTGAAATAGCTGATGCATGTATCTTGATGGAGGAGTAGGACAGGCCTGAATGAAGAAGTTCGCCAGATACTCCAGAATGTTAGGCATATCTATGTTTGACACATCTTTTCCTCTTAAATGACAAACCTTTTCCATTTTCCAGCATAGTTCCTTCTTGTTGAAGGTCTCGTGCTTCAAGAATAATGTCTTTAACTCTTTGGGAAAGTTCTGGATTAGCTGCTGCTATGTGATGTTCCATGCAGTCAGTTGCAGCGTTTTAGGTTTGGATGTATGATGCTGTAGTTGTTCTGAGTTAACATCAAAGGCATCAGGGTATTGGCCACATATTGTTCCGAGACATGCTCTTCAGTAGTGGGTACCAGTGTTGTCTTGGCCAGTTTGGAGCTATCAGGATTATCCTTGGACGTTCTTCCTTGATTTTAGTAGTACCTTGTGTATCAAAGGAAGAGGTGGGAATGCATATGCTGTTAGGCCTTTCCAGTTGAAGGAGAGTGAGTCCACTTTCCATGCTAGTGGGTGGAATGTCCTTGTGCAGAATTTTTGAGCTGGTGATTGAGAGGTGATGCGAATAGGTCTATCTGTGGCATTCCCCATTTCTTCGAGATGGTCTTGAAGATGTCCGGTGCAGCTTCCATGTGGTTCTGCTTAATATGTCTGCTAGAGTATTGTCTTTCCCGGTACAAATATTGCCTGTAACTGAATGTTGTAGCTGAGTGCCAGGGTCCACAGCTCCAAGGTCATTCTGCATAGGGCGTATGAATGAGTGCCTCCCTGTTTGTTGATGTACCACATGACTGTGGTGTTGTCTGTCCTTATCATCAACTGGCCCTCTTTGAGAAATGGTTTGAACTTTTGGATTGCCAGTTTTACTGCCAGCATTTCTTTTAGATTGATGTGCAGGTGAAGTTGATCCTGTGTCCACAATCCTTGCACGCAGTTGTCCAGCATGTGGCCCCCATCCTAGGTCTCTGTTGTGATGGTCTGGCTTGGTTGACATCTGCGAAAGGGTAGGCCTGGGTTTGACTGGCATGCCTGAGCCCACCATAGGAACTCCTGTTTTAAGCATGGAATTAGTGGGATTTCTGTTTCTAGACTGTGTCTGTGTTGGGACCATAAATTCTTTAGGTACCACTGTAGTTTCCTCATATGTAGTCTGGCAAATGGGACCAAGATTATGCATGATGCCATGAAGCCCAAGGCCTGCAGAACTTTTCTTGCTGTTAACTTGTTCAGTTTTGTTAGTGCCAAGAAGTAAAGAGGAAGTTCTTTTGTTTTTCTGTAGTCAGGAATGCCATTTGTTGTACTGTGTCCAATCGCGCCCAAGAATGTCCTTGTTTGGGATGGTATCAGCCTTGACTTTTGTAAATTGACTGTGTATCCCAGTCCTTGTAGCAAGTAAATGACCCTTTGTAAATCTGTTGTCAGCTTGCTTTTGTTGTCCCCTTGTAGCAGGCAGTCGTCCAGGTATGGGTAAATTTGAATTCCCTGTAGTCTGCAATATTACTGATGCCAGGCATTTTGTGAATACTCAGTAGATAAGCCAAAGGGCAATGCTGAGAATTGATAGTGCTCTGATCCTGCAAGTAATCTGAGGTATCTTCTGCAGATTGGTTGCAGGTATGCCTCCTTGAGATCTAGAGTTACCAGCCAAGACTCCTTGCCCAGCATGGGAAGAAGTTGCTGTAGGGTCAGCATTTTGAATTTTGGGACAATGATGTATGTATTTAAGGTGGACAGGTCGAGAATTGGTCTCCAACTTTTTCCTTTCTTGGAACTAGGAATAGTCTGGAGTAGAACCCCTTTCCTTGTTCTGCTGTTGGCACTCTTTCCACAGCCCCCATGTTTGCTAACTCCATTATGAGCCTCTGTTTTTGATTTGGAGGTAGATTTGGCATTCCTCTTTGACTGGTAAAGTGTGGAAGTGAAACCGTAACCTTGATCTATGGTTTGTAAAATCCACTTGTCTTTTGTTATGTAGTGCCAGTTCTTTGAAAATAAGGTTAACTTTCGCCTAGAGGAGCTGCTATTTGTTCCAAGTCACTGTGGTTGTGCTGATGTAGTGGCAGTGGCTGTGTCTGTGCCTCTGTTGTTACCTTGCCATCTGTAGGCACCTCCTCTGGATTGGTTTCTGCCTCTGCTATTCCTGCCCCTTTGAAATTTTGTGGAGTCAGGAAAGGACCAATTTTTGGCAGGCCAGTTCCTGCTAAACCTTGGGGTTGAACCTGCAAGAAATCTTTAACAGTTTGAACAGATTTTGCCTTTTCTTCCATTTTCTTCATAACCTGCTGGGCAGGTGTACCAAACAAACTTGTCTTGTCCATAGGAGCATCTAGCAACTTAGCTTTAACATGATCTCCTTTAGCCATGCATGCCTTCTTATCACTGTGCCTGTCATGGCTGATCTAAATGAAGCCTCCAGTGCATCATAGCCACATTTTAAGGAATGGTTGCTAACCTGTTGTATGTTATTTACCATCTCTAATACATATTTCTTATCAAGAGATTCATCAGTGGTTAGTTTTTAGTTAACTGATCAAGCATAAACTCTTGGTATTGTATCATGTGAAACTGACAGTTTAAAGCTCTAGCTGAGAGAGTAGCTGAAGTGTAGACCTTTTACCCCATCTGTCTAGTGACCTTGCTTCCCTTTCAGAAGGATTAGGGTTTTAGCTGTGGTGCTGCTACTGCCTTGGGACCCTGGGATATAGTTTCTGGGTCTGCAAGTGGGGCCTTGTAAAGGTGGTGATGAGTATCTGGCACCCTGTAAAATCTGTCTGGTTTGGCAGGGGCTGGGGGTAAAGAATCTGCAAACATCATTGAAAGCATCATCCACCACAGAGAGAACAGGAGGTATAGCTAAGGGCCTGTGCTGTGGGAGGTGCAGAAAGGTCCTAAGTCTTTTCTGGAGTCTGAAAATCCTGTTGCTGCCATTGGAACTGTTCTCGCATGGCATGCAAGGTTTCCCCAAAGGAGAATTCTTCTGGTGGGGAAGCAGCAGGAATGGATTCTTCAGCATCAGAATCTTCAAAATTGGAGAAAGGAGCCTCAGGCTGGTCAGTTATGTCTGATTCATCAGCAGAATCATCAGAAGACACTGGCTCAGGGGCTCTGCCCTAGGTCTCTTCTCTGGGGCTGAGAGGCCCTGTCTGGGTGAGATTGAGATCCTCTAATTAAAGAAATTAAATCTTCTGCCAAAGAAAGCATTTGAGAACTAGAAGAGGGCCTGGATGTGGGGGGTTTAACAGGCACTGTTTTAGTAGTCTAAGGCCTTAATGGACATGGCAGCTGGAGGCCTAGCAGCACATGGTGTCTGATAAGTCAACCACCGTAGTGGGTAAAATTTCTGAGGTCGATTCAAGAGTTGTAGCAGGGGCCTCAGTTGTAAGAATAGGTTCAGCTGTACTTTGAGCAGTTTTCGGTTTCAGCGAAAGACACTTTCATGATTTGTTTTACCGTGGTTTCGGCCGAACGGCGACCGCCAGTGTCGGTCTTTATCTTTGTTTTTTGGGGGTAGTCGGAGGATCCGGGCATAATGTACGCAAAATCGGCTGGGCCTAAACAAGGCAGACAGTAAGAGTGGAAATCTTTATGAGGTATTTGTTTCCCACAGGTTAAACAATTGTTAACTTTTGAAGTCTTCAGTAGTATTCGGTAGAAGTAATCTCTGGATCCGACCGACCGGCACTTGTGAACAGCTTCTGCTTCGGGCGCCACGCGGCAAGAAAGACTGAGGAAAATGGCGTTGGCTGATGCTTTAGACCAACAGAGATGACGCCGGCGGAGTGCGACATCAGCCGGACCCGACTTTGGAATCCGGCCGACTGCAGGGCTGCCTGACGACAGGACAACCCACTTGTTATGACTGCAGATGCATCCATGAAGGACATCTGTACTATGTTCATCGTGTTAGCCTGCTGCAGTCATCACACTTGGGTAGAATCCCAAAGCTAAGCATGGGAGGTGGAGTCAAACAGTGTTAGAGGAGGCTAGAAGGCCCTGTAAAACTGCAGTGGCAAAGCCAGCTCTAGTCTTAGAGTTAAGTGGTAATGTTTGGTGAAGGTGTGTACTGAACTCCAAGTTGCAGCTTCCAGAATATCCTTGGTTGGCTCCCCCCTGAGGTAGGCTGTAGATGTAGCTGCTGCCCTGGTAGAGTGGGGCCTTATGCTAGCAGGAACTGGTTTTCCATGGTGGGTGTAGCAAAAACGTATGCACTGTCCTATCCATTTGGAAATGGTCTGTTTTGAGATCGCCTTTCCTTATGATGCTGTAGCATAGGATACAAAAAGCTGGTCAGATTTTCTGAAAACCTTAGTTTTATCCAAGTAGTAACGTAGCTGCCTGTGAATGTCTAAGGAATGTAGGAGTCTTTCTCCTTTGTTCTGTGGATTTGGAAAGAAGGTGGGTAAATGGATGGTTTGATTTAGAGCCACACTGGATACCACCTTAGGCATAAAGGAGGGGTTAGTTCATAGAGAAACTCTGTCTTGATGAAAAATGAGGAAAGGCTCTACTGCCATTAGTGCCTGAAGCTCTGAAACTCTTCTCGCTGAAGTAACTGCTAGCAGCAGGGCAGTCTTCCATGCTATAAACTTTAAGTCAGCTAAGAAAGCTGGTTCAAAAGGAGGTAGCGTAAGTTTTTCCAGAACAAAGTTGAGGTCCCAAGTAGGTGTTGGTGCTCTCCTGGGAGGCCTAATGCTTTTGGCCCCTCTGAGAAGCTGCCTTAGGAGTGGATGTGAAAATAAGGGAGGATCCGTGTTGTAATGAGCTGAAATAGCTGAGGCGTGGATTTTAATAGATGAAAAAGAAAGCCCTTTGTGTAACATCTCAGTTAAATATTGCAGAATCTGAGGTATGTCAGGCTGAAGGGTATTTTGGCCTTTAGCTTGGTTCCAGGCGCAAAACCTTTTCCATTTGTCTGAGTAGGCTTTCCTGGTGCTGGGCCTCCTGGACTCCAGAATAACATCCATAACAGCTTGTGAGAGAGGAGCTGGCTGGTTGCTTAGGTGATATGCCATGCAGCCAAGTTTAAGGTTTTGAGCTGGCTGTGTATAATCTGACTGTCTTGCTGTGTGAGCAGATGGGTAATTTGTGGTAGAATCCATGGTGGGCCCTGGGCCACATTCCTTAATAGTGGGTACCAGTGCTGGCGTGGCCAGTTTGGGGCAATGAGTATCATTCGGGGTCTCTCCTTCCTGACTTTCAGCAGCACCTTTGTGAGAAGGGGTAATGGAGGAAAGGCATATACTGTCAGCATTTTCCAACTGAATAAGAGTGCGTCCACTTTCCAAGCTTGATGGTGAAAAGTCCTAGTGCAAAATTGTGTTAGTTGATAGTTTTGGGGGCTGGCAACTATGTCTGGAAGCCCCCATTTTTGAGTCATCATTATAAATACTTGTGGATCCAGTTTCCACTCGTGGGGATCCATGATGTTTCTGCTTAGGTCGTCTGCCAATGTGTTCTTTTTTCCTGGCAGGAATTGAGCTTGTAATTGAACTTGGTAAGCTAGTGCTGTGTTCCACAAGGTCATTGCTTGCCTGCATACAGGGTAGGAGTGTGTACCCCCTTGCTTATGTACCACATTACTGTGGTGTTGTCTGTCCTTATGATAAGCTGTCCTGGATGTAAGAGGTCCTTGAAGGCTGTCAGGGCATTCTGTACAGCTAGCATTTCTTTTTGATTGATGCGCAGATTCCTTTGATCTGCAGTCCATATGCCCTGAATACACCATCCTGCCATGTGTGCCCCCCAGGCATAGTCCCGATGCATCTGTTGTCATAGTTTGCCTGGCTGGGGGTAAGGTGAAAGGCTGACCCTTGTTGAGGTGACATGCCTGTGACCACCATAGAAACTCCTGTTGAAGGCAGGGAATGAGAGGCATCATTGTTTCCAAGCTGTGGCTGTGTTGAGTCCATACGCTTTTTAGGTACCATTGTAATTTCCTCATATGCAGTTTTGCAAATGGTATTAGTAGTATGCAAGATGCCATGAAGCCCAAGGCCTGCAGAATTTTTCTTGCAGGGAGTTTGGGTCTTTGTTGCCATTGCTCTGAAGTATTGAGTTAATTGTAGTTGTTTGTCTGGCATCAGATAAGCCATCTGGGCCATTGTATTCAAGCTGGCACCCAGGAATGTCATATTTTGTGAGGGCACTAGTTTTGATTTCTTTTCCTTTACTGTGTACCCTAGGCAACTTAGAAGATGTTTTACAAAAGCCAGGTGTTGTAAGAGAATGTCCTTGCTTTCTGCTTGGATGAGGCAGTCGTCCAGGTATGGGTATACTTGAATTCCTCTTTGTCTGCAGTATGCAATTACTGGTGCCAGGCATTTTGTGAAGACCCTGGGCGCAATAGATAAGCCAAAGGGCAGTGCAGAGAATTGGTAATGGGTTGAACCTGCAATGAAATGGAGGTATCTTCTGCAATTTTGTCTGATAGGGACATGCAGGTATGCCTCCTTGAGGTCCAACGTTACTAGCCAAGCTTTCTTGCCCAACATGGGAAGAAGCTGCTGTAGTGTTAGCATCTTGAATTTGGGTACTTGCAAGAAGGTGTTTAAAATTGAAAGGTCCAGAATGGGTCTCCAAGCATTGTCCTTTCGGGAGACTAGAAAAAGCCTCGAGTAAAATCCTTGGCCTTGCTCCTGTGCAGGTACCAGATGAATGGCTCTCATGTCCATGAGAGCTGTAATTTGTTTCTGTGCCTCTGCCCATTGATTTTGTGGCAGGTTTGGCATTCCTTTTATCCTTGGCAAGGTGTGGAAATGGAATCTTTATCCTTGTGAGATAATGTCTAGGACCAATTTGTCCTTTGTGACGATGCGCCAGTTGTCTGCAAAAAGTGCTAATTTTCCTCCCAAGGAAGCTGCCAAGAGAGTTTTGCTTGGCAGTTTGAGCTATAAGTCATTGTGTTTGCCTTCTAGTAGTTTGTGGCCTGTCTTCTCCTCCCTTCTGTGTTGCAGTGCCCCATTGGCGAGGTTTGTAAGGGATTTGTGCTTGTCCTCTGCCCCTTGGGTGCCTGTATTTACCCCTCTGTGGTCTGTCAGAAGCTGGAAAGGACCAATTTTTTGTTGGCCAATTTCTGCTGAAGCGTGGGGGCTGTACTTGTAAGAAATCTTTGACAGTCTGCATAGATTTTGCCTTATCCTCCATTTTCTTTAAAACCTCCTCTGCTTTAACCCCAAATAAGACATACTGCTGTAAGGGTGCATCTAGTAACTTTGCTTTAACATGATCAGGCAGAGAATGTTCCTATAACCAAGCATGCCTACGTATAACAGACCCAGTAACAGCTGCTCTACAGGAAGCTTCCAAGGCATCAAAACCACATTGTAAAGTATGTTTGCCCACCTGTTCAGCTGCATACAACAGATCCTGCATTTCCTTGAATTCAGACTGTTGAGGGTGCGTGCCCATCTTTTGTTTTATTTGAGACATTAGGAATTGCTGCTGGTATTTAAGCATGTGAAATTGACAATTTAGTGCTCTCATAGCTAGAGTAGCTGAGGTTTAAACCTTCTTCCCCCACCTATCTAGTGCTCTGGAGTCCCTTTCAGAGGGTACATGATTTTTAGCCATAGAGGCCTTAGCACCTTTGGGACCCTGGGAGATTGTCTCTGGATCAGCAACAGGGCTTTTGTATAGGAATTTGTGTGAGTCAGGCACTCTATAGTATCTATCTGGTTTGGCTGGAGTAGGAGGCAGAGAATCTGGATTTAGACTAGATTCTAAGAAAACATCATCCACGATGTCTAAAACTGGGGGGATAGCAAGGGGTCTGTGCTGGGGGAGTAAAAAAACTCTCGGAGCCTTTTCTTTGAGTCGGAGTAGTCCTGACCTTCCCAGTGGAAATGTTCCCTCATGGTATTTAAGGTTTCCCCAAAGTAATAATCCTCAGGGGGAGAAGCTGAGGGAATGGAGTCTTTAGCATCAGAATCTTCATAAGGGGAAAGGAGTAATCCTGTTCCTCAGAGGAGCTTGAGGAAACAGACACTTGATTAGAGGAGGCATAATCCTCCTCTTGTCTAGGCCGTTTGTCGGGGGGGGGGGGGGGGGTCGGGAATCCCTGATCAAAGAAATTAAATCTTCAGCCATTTTAAGCATCTGTTTCTTAGGCATAGGCCTTGACCTGGAGACTGAAGAGTAGTCTTTTTTGGTTTTAGAGGAGTCTTAAGCTTAGCATAAGATTTTATGGTGAGAGTAGTCTGTCTGAAGACACCTTCAGAAACCGAAGGTGTTTCTACAGCACTGGCTTCTCCTACTGCAATGTCGTCGGTAGGGCCCAATGAAAATGGCTGCGTCGGCCTAGAACTCTCTGCTGGAGAATCCGAAGCAATCTGGGGATCCAATTCAGCGGTAGCCAGGGGCTGAGTAGGCACCTCACTGAAAACCGGAGAACTGGTGACCGGCCCAGTCGAGGTCTCAGAGTCTGGCTTGGATCTAGGCTGCCTTTCTTTATCTTTGCGTTTTTTTATGCACGCCGGTAGTCAGTTGCTCCGACGGCATAGAGTAATTAAATTTCCTACCGTAGTGTCATGCGAAATCAAAGCGTCGCTTAATAGTTCGCTTATTGAACCTAGCACAAAACTGACAACCAGTGACGTCGTGGTCTGGGCCTAGGCAAGGTATACAAAAAGAATGAAAGTCCTTATGAGGTATTTGCTTCCCACAAGAAATGCAATTGTTAACTTTTTCTGACATCGGACTGAGGCAAGAAAAGGTTCCCCAACGGGGTACTTAGCTTTGAAGACTTCGGACTGAAACTTGATTCGAAAATCTCAGGTGTTGGCCGACCAGCACTTGCAAACTGCTTCTGCTTCGGGCACCGCGCGGCACGAAAGACTGAAGAAAATGGCATCGGATGCCTCTCATATACCCCTGGCGCACTGACATCAGGGAAGAAGCGACAGCAACCGACGCCGGACCAAGACTTTGGAATTCGGGCCGACAGCGGGACCGCCTGACGGCAGGATAACCCAAGTGTAATGACTGCAGCAGGGTAACACGATGAACATCTGGACCCGAACTGTTCAGTGCCGAAGTGCCGAGGGGAAGTGTCGGAGCCAAACCCCTCCCCAGCTCCAACAGGGACATCCCAGATCTGAGACCCATTGTGAACTGACACTGGAGGAGAGGAAGTCAGGGCAGCAGATGTAATAGAGGAAGGACAGCTCCTCAGATGCAACCCTGGCTTTCTCTGGTGGCTACGATCCTGGGACTCACATAGCAAAGGACAGATCAGAGAAGGAGACTGCACTGGAATGGCAACACTTGCAGATCTCAGAGGGGACAGAGTGGACAAAACTCCCATCTAGATCAGAGTCTTGAGGATCTTCCTTATCATCCTGTCCACGTCGACCTCCGAAAAGTTCCTAGAAGACCTGGAGGAGGCTACCGATGATGGCCTAGAGTGTCTAATGGGTCTCTGTAATAGTAAGGAGGGAGGTGCAGCCCTCATGCCCAACTCCAAAGTTCGACTCCTCGCTCTCGTACCCGAAACCTTAGGCTCTGAAGCAGAAGTGGAGGCTCCAGGAGAACTGGCTACATAGTGTTTCGGATCCACTGAAGCAGAGACTGGTCTCTGATCCAACTCGGATCTGATGATTTTGGTAATTTGAAGGGTGGCTCTGATGAAGCCCTCAAGGACTTGTGAGGGTGTTTCTTTGGGTCAACGAACCCGGCCACACTCTTGGAGGGGGGTTAAGCCCCTGGAGAGACATCAGAAGAATTCATTTGCTCTTGCGTTCAGCAATGGCCCCGGGATTAAATTCCTCGCAAATAGAGCAAGCCGACCACAGATGTTCAGGCCCTAGACAAAATACACATCTGCTATGATCAGAATGGGGTATTTTGTGCCCACATTCTGAGCACCGTTTAAACCCCGCAAGCCTAACAGACGCAAAGAAACCACAACACACGCCCACCAGAAACAACAATAAAGCTACCTCAAGAAATCAACCACACTCAAAAGAAAGAAACTAGTAAATAAATATCTAAACCCCCTTTAATTAACTTGAGTTAGTTAAAAAGAACAGCTATATAGCAAAAGACAGAGAAAAAAGGAGCAGGCCAAGGCCCAACAGCAGAACAAGAAAAAGATTAGGAAAAATTGACTTCTAACCCTGCACAGCTAAGGAAGAGGAGGAAAGACTGGAAAGGAATCGAATATGACTCATCTGTCAAAAGGTATGAATATTACTGAGAGATTCCTACTAATTCGCTAAACGATCGAGACTCCAGAATAACCACGTCTGTCTCTGCTGGCGGCAAACGAAATCTGGGGAGGTTAGGCAGGAGACAGAGCATTATGGGAAAAGGAATGAGCTAGAAAACTGGATTCTAGTCTGCAAGAATGCTGCCAACAGTAAGATCCCATGGTAGAGAAGGGTCTTTAACTGAACGTCTGAGGGGAAAGATTCCCCCTCAAGATGGCCTCACAATTTGTATGTAGTGGGAGATCCAAAAATATTTCCTAAATGGAAGTTTGAAATGGCTGCCAACTTAAGTTCAATTGTGACCCAACCATGAAGAGCAATGAAAGGGACAACATCAGATCATGTGGTTAACTTCAGGGCTTGCATGTCCAGGTAAGGTAGTCTGGATGGGTGAGACAGCAAATCTGGAGAGGGATCTAGAACCAGAGGAAGGTATTACCAGATGAGGCCAAAGAAGGGGAACCACACTTGGCAAGGCCAGACTGGGGCAATAAGGATCATTCCGTTGACATGCTTTTTGTAGCAAAATTTGATCCTCTAAGCATTAAGGAGATGGAGGGGGGAGGTGTTCAACTGTGAATAAGAGCATCTCTTGGTTATGCCCCCTCTAGGGGGGATTACGGCAAAATACCTGCTACATTTGAAATTGTGGGCAGAGGTGAAAAGATTGCAGCATTGCTGGCCCACCGACAAAAAATCTGTTCTGCCACCGACGGCTTAACAGACTACTCATAAGGCAAAAGAACAAATCTGCTCAGTCTGTCTGCTAAAACAGTGGACTTCGCCGGGATGTGCACTGCCAAAAGAAAGGGGTTGGAAAAGATTGGCCATTGCCAAACACTCATTGCCTCCCACCATAATAGATAAAAATTGGTTCCTCCCTGTTTGCTGATGTACTAGACTACTGACATGTTCGCCTGTCTGTATAGCAATTTTCTCTCGAGGCAGAATGTGTTCAAACATCTGCAATACTAGCAGAACTACCTTCATTTTTAGGCCTTTGATGTGAAGGTTGGCCTCTATGGGGAACTATATGCCTTGAACTGTCTATAGCCATGTAATGCCCTTCCCAACACCAACTGGGAACCATCCATAGCCACTATGGCCTTCGGCAAAAGTAGGACAAAGCAGAGCCCCTGAGAGACATCTGTTGCGTGAATCCACCAGGAGACATGCTGTTTGCAGATTTCTGCTAGTCAAAAGGGCAAGGTCACAGGATGTCAATTCATAGATCGTTGTACTACTAGGGTCCAACTGTCATACTTTCATACAGAATCTGACTACAGGTAGAAGAGTTATGGGGGCTGCCACTGAAAAGCAGGGTGGTGGTGACTGAAGAAATAAAGAGTGTGGCCTAATGCAACTTGGATAGCCTAGACCGAGGGAGTTGTGCCACTTGAGAAACTGTACCTAGATGAGTGCCTATGAATTCCAAGGTTTGAGTGAGAGACAGATGAGATTTGTTGTAGTTGACTGATGCCCAGGCAAAGACATAAATGGAACAGATGCCTGGTGGGAGCGATGAGGAGCCAGACACTGAGGTAAAGAAACAACTAGAACCCTAGGAATCTCAGGTTAGCTGCAACTACTGGGGGGGGGGGGGGGTGATACCAAAGGGCAGGGAGCTGAACTGATGATGAATGACTCCCAGACAGAAGCAAAGTTACAGTGGATATAAAAAGTGTACACACCCCTGTTAAAATGCCAGGGTTTTATGATATAAAAAAATGAGAACACAATAAATCATTTCAAAGCTTTTCCCACCTTTTATGTTACCTATAACCTGTACAATTCAATTGAAAAACAAAAAATATAAAAAATGTACAATAAGCTGGTTGCAAAAGTGTGCACACCCTTAACCTAATACTTTGTTAAAGCACCTTTTGATTTAAATTACAGCGTTCAGTCTTGCTGGGTAGGAGTCTATCAGTATGGCACATCCTGACTTAGCAATATTTGCCCACTCTTCCTTGCAAAAGCACTCCAAATGTGTCAGATTGCGAGGGCATCTCTTGTGCACAGTCCTCTCTACGTCACCCACAGAATTTCTATTGGATTTAGGTCTGAGCTCTGGCTGGACCATTCCAAAACTTTAATTTTCTTCTGGTGAAGCCATTCTTTTGTTGATTTGGATGTATGCTTGGGGCCACTGTCATGTTGAAAGGTGAAATTCCTCTTATCTTCAGCTTTCTAGCAGACATCTGAAGGTTTTGGGCCAAAAGTGAATGGTATTTGAAACTGTTCATAATTCCCTCCACCTTGACTAAGCCCCCAGTTGCAGCTAAAGAACAGCAACCCCAGAAAATGATACTGCCACCACCATGCTTCACTGTGGGGATGTTCTTTTGCTGATGCCAAGTGTTGTTTTTGCACCAAATAAATGCACCTTTTGGATTTGTAGCCAAAAAGTTCAACCTTGGTCTCATCAGACCAGAACACATTTTCCCACATGCTTTTGAGAGACTATGTATTGTTTTGCAAATTTTAGTCAGGCCTGGATGTTTTTCTGTGTAAGAAAAGGCTTCCGTCTTGCAACCGTATCCCCACAGTCCAGACATATGTAGAATGCGGGAGATTGTTGTCACATGTAGTACACAACCAGTACTTGCCAGAAATTCCTGCAACTCCTTCAGTGTTGCTGTAGGTCTCTTGGCAGCCTCCTTGACCAGTTTTCATCTGGTCTTTTCCATCAATTGTGGAGGGACGTCCAATTCTTTGCAACATCACTGTTGTCCCATATTTTCTCCACTTTTAATGACTGTTTTCACTGTGTTCCATGGTATATCCAATGCTGTGGAAATTATTTTTTACCATTCTCCTGATACCTTTCAACAATGAAACCCCTTTGATGCTTTGTAAGCTCTCTGCGAACCATGGCTTTTGCTGTAGCAGGCAACTGAATAAATGTCAGGAAAATCCTGCTAGGGCATCTGAACTTTATTTGGGGTTAATCAGAGTCTCTAACTGATGGGAAGTGTGTACTCAAGAAGACTGAATGCTGTAATTAAATCAAAAGGTGCTTCAACAAAGTATTAGTTTAAGGGTGTGCACACTTATGCAACCAGCATATTGTAAGTTTTTTTTATTTTTTCCCCCTAACAGATTTGTTTGTTTTTCAATTGAATTGTACAGGTTTATAGGTCACATTAAAGGTGGGAAAAGTTTTGAAATGATTTATTGGGGTCTCATCTTTGTATATCACAAAAACCTGGCATTTTAACAGGGATGTGTACACTTTTTATATTCACTGTATCTCATGGATCGCCTATTTTTACAGGATATTATCATTCAGAGGATCTAAATACCACATCCAATCACCCTTCCTCAAAGGAAGGAGTACAGACTGAACAGTAACCAGCTGGAACTACGAATGTTTGACAAAATAGTTCAAATGGCTTAGGCCCAATACTGGCCTAAAGTCTTCCGTTTTCTTTAGCATCAATAGAATCTCAAGGTTCCAAACGCCTACTGGTCTGGTGGGACTTCTTGGATAACTTTTTACGAGCAGCTTTACTATTTCTAACACTGCTTCCTTCCACTAACAGGGTGGTATGTTGGGAATTTTTCTTGCGTGAGTGGATAGAAAGAGGAAAAGGAATGTAATAACCTTTGGTATTTTTTGTATGCAGATACCTTTGGTGATGAATGTCCAAGGCCCCTGGATGCAGAGATATAAGCCCCCCCCCCGACTGCCTCCAGAGTGCAGCAGTTGGGCAACCAACTGATCAGGGGTACTGTAGATGTGCCCCCTTCTGCTCATGGGGGAATCTGTCTCCATAAGAATCTTGAAAAAATTCTTGGGTATTTCTGGAACCACATTTACTTGCCCCCTTTCTGGTTTCTAGTACCGGTCCTCTGAGGGGTAGAAAAATGTAACCTTACGGTAGATCCCATCCTGCTCACTCCTTGACAGAATCTCTAACTTTGGGTCCAAGCAGGGTAAATAAATCAAAAGGTACACTGATGAAGGATGCCTTGTAAGGCTTCGCAGAGGCTCATCCAGGCATACCTCCCCTAAAGGTACTGCCTGAATTCGCTGCACTCAAAACACCTTCCCAGCTTGTGAAATCAGATGTGTAGGCAGGATTGAAGGACGGCCAGTTGCAAACAGACTGTCTTTTTGTCCTGTGTTGACATGGACCCCAAGAGGGATTTGGTAAGCTCTTTTGTCAAATCCCTCTGAAACCAGATAATTCAGGAAAGCATGAAGATTTTAGTTCCACTCGAACAGATCCATGTCTGGAGTTCCCCATGACACTTAATTGGACCTGAAATACACATGGCAGAAACCTTGCCTGGAAGAGGATTTTGCAAGCTGTCCGCAGCACATCTGGTTAGGAGTTCTTGTGCTCCGCAGAAACCTTGCCCTGAAGAGTTAGTTTTGTTGATGCCCCACAAAACAGTAAATCATTCTTAAAACCAACACCTGCCCTGGAAGTTAGTAAAGCTGTTAGATGGCCATGTTGTGTGGACTGCTAACATCTCCTTCTCACAGATATGTAGGGAAGAAGTAACTCCAGGCCACTTGTCTTGTATCCACTTTCCATTTACATGCTGATATGTAGAATATGTAGATGTAGTGTCGCTGGCCACTTGTCTCGTTCCCAACCATTGAGTAGAGTCCCTTTGTTTAGGTGGGACATTCCTGAGCTGTCTCCACAACTCTTCTTTTTGAATGCAAGGTATTATTTGAATGACAGTGTCCAAATCCTGGCAGTAAATTGTCCACACATTTTTGAGATATTATTATGCAGCTTTCCAATATGCAGTTTGGCTGTGGGAAGTGCTCTTCAGAATACAAGATGCCATGAACTCCTAATGCATGAAGTGGACTGGTTCAGATCAGCTGGAACTGAAGAGATAGTTGATGGAAGTAACTTGAAAGATCAGTTTGTTTGTCCGAAGTTATTTGATGAATCTGTAGAAAGCTGTATTGAGTCTCACACCCAGAAAGCACATGTCTTGAGAAACTACTGTCTCACACCCAGAAAGCACATGTCTTACCCTAGGAGATCTGGGCACTGCTAAGACTTATTCCAGATGCTGTAGAAGGTCTCACTGCTTGAGCCCTAGGCAGATGCTCGCCCAAGTAAGGGATATTCTTGAATTCCTTTTAGCCTGGAAGTAAGCTATCACTGGAGCCAGAATCCTTTAAGGATGCCTTAAGCCAGTAGATACTGAAAAGGCACTGAATGAGGTGGAATAATGAGATAAGCCAGGCAATGCAGCAGAGAACTTCCAATGAGAATTTCTTATAGGCACATGAAGGTAAGCTTCCGCTTAGTCTAATAGGCACTATCCAAATGATCTTTGCCCTGCAGAAAGGAGTTATGTTGTAACGATCTACCAGCAGACTCTTGGGAAATGTCCAGATAAGTGCTTGAACTAATGGGCCCAAATTGGTCTCCCACGCGGTTCCCTAAATTGGTACTCAGGGAACAGGCTTCTCTTAAACTTCCCAACAGGGCTTCTGAAAATTTACTGGCTGAATGGCCCAGGACTGATCCAATGAGAAATTTGCTTGGAGTAACAGAGAAATTTGCTTGTGAGCCTCTTTTCCTTGTGGGGAACGCCTGGCATGCCTTTTGAAAATTTGTATGTGGGCAAACCTTTAAAATAACACCTGTCTGGAATAGGAAACAATCCCAATTTAGATTGAATTGAACCCAGTCTTCCTTGAGAAAACTGATCAGTCTTCCTCTGAAAGACTGGAAGCCGAAAGAATACGAGGCAGGTCTGTTTATTTAAAGGACTGGTCTGTTTACTCAATTATTGGCCTGAGCAGGTGAACCCTGGACTAGGCCTAAAACCAGGTGTCTAGGCCTAACCCTTGCTCACGGCCCCGTCTAACCCTAGGACTGGAGACCCCTAGACTGAGAATCATAATCCACTAGTGTGGCCAAGCAGGATCCAACTTCGCCTGGCTGCACCTGCAAAAGTCAAAACTCTTAACATAGACTTAGCTTTCTCCTCCATTCTCTTTTTTCTTTAAATTTGTCCTCCAACCAAAAACCAAATCACACATCAGACTGTAAGGGAGCATCCAAAACTTAGTCTTAACATGCTCTGCTAAATTCTGACCCCTCAACCAGGCATGCAAGCTGGCAACAGAACTGCCACCAATCAGGAGGGGCATACAGGCACAAAATCACATTTGCATTGCATGTTACCCAATTTGTTCAGACACATGAACTAAATCCAGCAACTCTTACACTCCATACCTCCGCCCTTCCATCCATAAGATTTCACCTCAGAATTCAAGATAATTCCTCAATTTTAGCATGTGAAAAGGATGAATTTTTGACCTCATGGGCTGAGTGGACAAAGTATACACTTTCTTTCCCCAAGAATCCAAAAAAGCCCTTTGCTCTATCAGTGGGAAATAGGCCTTTAACAACACAGAACAGAACCCTTTTAGGCCAACAGAGACCTAGTTTCGGGTCTGCCCTAGGACTCTTTAAACAGATACTATGAGCTTCAGGCACCCTATAGTTTTCAAGCATCAGGTTTAACAGGAGGGCAAAGAATCAGGGAGGCAAAAGCCCTGCAAAACACTTCCACCACCAAAACATTCAACACAGGATTAAGGGCCTAGGCTGGGGTATGGGGTAGCCAATAAGAAGCCTTTCCTGAATAAGGATTCAGAAGGCCTTTGGCCTTCCCATTTAAAGTGCTCCTCATGGAATTGCTCTCTCTGAAAATGATCCCTCTCTGGGAGGAGAAGTAGGAGTGGAGGAGAATCCATCAGAATTTCAGATCCTGAGGATACTCCTGCAAAGTCTCCCGCGGAAGACCTAGAAGCTGTGAAAACACTGTTCAAAAACTCACAACTCAGGGTTCCACCCTAGGCCTCTCATCCCAGGGGGCTAGAGCCCTCTAATCATAGTAATTAAATCTTAATATTTTTCAAGGGCATTTCTCTAGGCACAGAACCTGGAAAGGCTAGGAAGCCACCCCACTGAAGAACTTGGCCTACCTCTCAAAGAAGTTTTGGAAGAAGAAGAAGGAACATGAGGCTACCTGGGAAGGAAGAAAAGAAAGAACACTTGAGAGGAGAGGCCCCCTCAGCCTGGCCTACCTCCCCGAGGCACATCCTGTAATAACAGTAAAAGTGCCCTGCCTGAGACTCAAAAAAAACTCCCTGGCTCCACCTCTGGCTCCACTTTCACGTCTAAGGAACCGACGTCCGACCGCCGGTTCATCAACCCACGGCTTTGCTTTTGTTTTGCTTTTTGCGCTTTTTGACGATGGCATTTTGGCACTCTTACGCCCAATAACTAAATTACAACGCTTCCTGAAACACTCTTAATAGTGCGTCTAACCTTCTCTTTAATAGAGCAACCGGGCAACAACGCACAAACGCTGCAACCAACAACGTCAAACACATACACAAAGTATGGTAACACCTTATATGCTAATCCCTATGAAAAAAGAAGTTATTCACTTTTCTCTACAGTCCGTTAAATACTGGAGGCAAGAAAAAACCAAAATGTTCCCCAACGTACTTAGCCAACTTCTTACTTCCTGGCTGATCGACTCCGGGAAAACTCCCAGACGCCAAAACGCCAATGAAACTGCGCCTGCACCTGCTTCTGCTGCGACTGCATCGACCATGCGCAAAAGATGGATATGATTTGCAGTACCCTTGGACGCCCCTGACATCAGCTCCACGCCTGCTTTGACGGCCGCCAATATTATTGCATTATTCGGGCCACTGGACAGCTGGACTACCCTAATGCTAGGACTGCAGCAATGTGGAATGAAGAACATCTGCAGAGCAAAGGCCACTAAAGCAAAAAAATTGCTTCCTGAATCTATCCAGCTTCCTAGATACTCTGTTAGGGGAACAGACAGAAAGACTTCCTCGGCAAGTTCCTTTTTCGTAGCTGCTGCAACCACCATGGCATCAACTGGGGAACCCCCTTGCTCCAATGGGCACAGTCTTTGGGTGCAACTAGGTATTTGTCTGGCTTTTTAGGAATAGGTTCTGTGGCATCTGGATCATTCCAAGCTAGACAGGAAGGGAGGTCCACCTTGCCATCCATCAGGGGGTAGGGGTAGCAACTGAGCCAGTCCAGAAAGCCTCAAAAAACACTGACCCCTCCTGGGAAGGGCTTCAGAAGACTAACCACCTTTCTGGCTCAAAAGCACGAGAATTTCTCAGAATGAGATGTCCTCAAGGGATGACCTGGAGGGACCCCTCCCCTTTATCAAAGTCAAGTGTTTTCTGTTAAAGATTCCTGTGGGGAATGAATGTGTCTCCTCTTGCATCTACTCTTCCTGGGCAACATCCTCATGGGGATGATATGAAAAGGACCCAGAAGTGTGTGCAGAGTACTGGAAAAGCACCGTCTCAAGTCTGGAATGGGTTGGCTACCGAGATGGGACAGAACGAGCAGACTCCAGACTCAGAGCAAACAGTTGAGGAGGGGAAGGAACTGAGGAGAGGGGGTACGTATGTCTAGTCTCCAGTCATGTGGAGAGCTCTCGCTACTGCCTTGAATGCAAAGCGATGGAGTGCCCAGGACCGCTTCAGCAGAGGTCAAAGCCACCTCTACCTAGAGAAATCAAAGACTGCCTCCATGCAGAAGTCGGGTCCGAACTGTTTGGTGCTGAGGACACGAGAGGAAGGGATGGGTACGAAAGCCTTGGAGTCGAACCGCTACCCCCAGATTTGGCACCAAAGCTACATCTCAGGGATTCCTCCTGCTCCAACAAGGTCAGTGCTGGCTGGATCAGGGTAGATGGCTGAGGTAAAAAAGGCCAAGCCTTTGGATCTGACCAAGGCAATCCTGGGATTCAAAGAACTGGAATCTCCAAAGCTGAGAGATAGATTGGAATAGGAGTTAAAGGTTATCGGTGTTGTTCCAAAGCTCACAGGTCCAATGGGAGATGGAGCACTAAGTACTCCCAATTGAATAGAAGTCCTGAGAAAGTTTCTCATCATCCCATCCGCATTTGCTTCAGATAGGCTCTTGGTGGACCTAAAGGGCAAGGAGATACATACACATCTTGAAACTCAAAGGGAGGGGAGTGGTGTTCATCATAAAAATGGAAAATGTAGCCTTGACTTGAGGGCTTGGAAAGTTTGGATGGGGGTACCTAGTGAGGAGAGTGGTCAGGGGAGTGCTTCCTCGACTCCTTGGACTCGTCTCCCCCTATAATTTTTCTGGTGGTTTCTTCACAGACAGGGAAGCTCCACACACTGAACAGGAGGAAGAAGGCAGTAAATCCTTGAGTACTAACTTGTTCTGTCCCCAGGATGAGTGCTTTTTAAAACCTGTAGGCTTATCCGACAATCACAGAAAGGTAGTCTGATCCTAAATGCAAAAGTCAGAAACAACAACAAAAATAATACCACAGAAGAGGAACAGCACAAGTCAAGTTTACCTGCAATGGTAAACAAGGCATTCTCAAAGTCTGGGAAAGAAAATACAAACAATGGTATAAAGACCACTACAGAACTAGTAGAAGTAAAGGAGGAAGGAAAGTCACGAGGCCTACAGCAAAAAAAATGACAGCACTAAAAATTAGCAGAAATATATTTTTTTGGAGGGGGGTGGAAGGAGTAAAAAGTAAGAAGTGAAGACCTTTACAAAAAGATGTATGCCAAAAAAAAGATAGTCACTTACCTTCCAAAAGCTTGAGCCACATTATCCACATCTGGTTACTGGAAGCAGCAAATGAAATATGAGGTAATATGGGGCTTGGGAGAGGATAATCAGTAAGGGGAGGAGCTTGAGTTACGGACCCAAATCTGAGAAGTGGCAGAATTCAAATCGGACATCAGATTAGAAATCCAGTGGTTGAGGAATAGACGAAAAAGACATCAATTTAATGATATATCAGAGTGGTTCAAAAGCCAAAACTTCTAGCCCTTATTAAGAAGTACATTACTTCATATTTTAGGTCTATATCAAAAGATTGAACAGACAATCATTGAAAACCACATGGTTGAGATCATATGATCAACAATTCACTCAGTTGAAAAAAAATTCAAAGCCAAACACTCACATACGACAAAAACAATGCTTTTGCAGAGGGGCAAGCCCCTCCTGCACCCCCCCTGATAATATATATACCAACTTTGAAAGTGCACTGCAGTGGGGAAAAGGGCAAATTTTCTGATCCTTACTGTAGTGCGATCTCAGAACTGCTTAACTGACAGAACTTTCGATCATATGGTCTCAACCATATGGGTTTTCGGCGATTTCTCCATTTAACCTTTTGACACAGACCCAATACCTTACATTAAAACTTTAGTGCTTTTGGTACAGCCAAAGGAATGGAAGAAATGTCTCGACTACACACAGTACTAAACCATCATTATTAAAGTAGCAGCTTTTTCTTTTTAACACTTTTACTAACACTGGACACACAAGCAAACAAAATTTAGACAAAAGAAAACAGCCATGATAAACACGTTCTCAGTTACAAACATTATACATCACATATATTCCTTTGTACAATTATCATCAATGCAACATTACATAAATAGCTCAATTCCTGCCTTCACTTTACCCCCATTCCTCCAAGACATTCTGCATTTATTACCACAATTTTCATTTTTTTCTGTGTAATTTGCTTCTACCCTTTTCTAAAGACCCCACTTCCAGTTCTTTTCTCTGTTACAATATGCAGTACTTCAAATACAGTTGGTTTAGACTTTGATTTCTGTTTACTAGTAATTGTTTTCTGGTAGCCACCAGAATTAAACTTAACAAGGCCTTACTATGTTCTAGGCAATCCAAATCTTGCATCCCAGCTCAAAAAAACATTTCCATAGTTACACCCATTTGCTGACCCAATACTTCTGACCAAGTACTCTGTAGGGAAGTTTTAAAATCTGCCAACTTATTACATTCTCAAAACAAGTCCCTAGTTAGTTACCTCTTTCTTTCTTCCCCATCAGATCACCAACATTTACCATTAATCCAAAGAAAAATTCTTTGTGGAGTCTGCTTGGGGTATACAAATACCTATGAAAACACTTCCAAGAAAAAATCCTAACTCTTCTACATTCTGTTGCATATTTGGAAGCCATACACATGTTCTCGCAGGTTCTTAGCTGTGTAACTAGGCTAATGGTCCTGGAGCCTTTACAAGCATAGCCCAAAAAATATTGCCCAAGCACCGTGCTACCCGAGGTTAGTTCACAGTGCCCATATCCAGTAGTGCAACTGGAATGACCCCTTTAGTGAACTTTGTTACCCATCCACTCAAGATTTCTCTTGAAGTGGCCCAGTGAGGTGCTCTGCTTGACATGAATCCTACTATTTCCTTGTGAATTGCTTATTCAATCTCACTTTTCTAACCTCCTCTGAGTGATTCCTATAGTTAACGTGCAATATTTTGTATTCTCTACTAATTATCCCCCTTTTTTAACAGCAGCTTCTGTACTATATCCAGCTAAAAAAACTCTACCAAAGTAGGCCTTGCATTCAGGATTTCCCTTGTGTCGCCCGTGCCTTGGCCCAGCAATCAAGGAGCCTCAATCCTCACCACTAACACAAGTGAGGGGCATACATATAGGAAAAGGATAATAAATACACACACAGTGAAGTACAATTTCCCTTAAGAGCACACAGAGATCACAGTCAGTCTGGGGCTGGTTTCTCCCTTTCTCTCCAGCTCCCAAATAAAATTCCCCAATGGGACAGCTATAGGGTCCAGATTGCAGCCTAGTGGGCAAGCTAAAAAGTACAGTTTTGTACCTACCATAAATGTAGATGTTCGAAGATCCACATTGCTGCAGTCCTTACACTTGGGTAGTCCGCTGTCCTCGGTCGGCCCGAATATCAAAGTATAAGGCTGACGTCGGTCAAGGCGCATTTGACTGACATCAGGACGTCAGGGTACAAATGCGCATGACCGACGTCATATCTTCAGTCTTTTCTTGCCCCAGATGTCAGAAGACCCTAAAAAGAAAGGTCAAAACCAAAAGACAGCAAACAACCAACCAACCACCCTTGCACTAAAAATATGTACAATATATACAATATACACCAAATTGACAACCCAACCCACACAACCGCCTCTAACTACAGAGGGGCAGGAGGGAGGAATTGGACTGCACCAATGTGGATATTCGAACATCTACATTTATGGTAGGTAGATAACTGTACTATGTTCTTCATCTCACATTGCTGCAGTCCTTACACTTGGGTAGAATCCCAAAGCAGAGGTAAGGGAGGATGGCAAAACTATAAGGAAGCAGGAGCTGCCAAAATGCCCTGCAAAATAGCAGTGGCAAAACCAGCCCTAGATTTAGAATAAAGTGGAAGGTGATAATGCCTAGAAAAAGTATGCACTGAACTCCAAGTAGCTGCCTCCAAAATATCTTTAGTTGCCACCCCCCTTAAAAAAGCTGTAGAAGTGGCAGTAGCCCTAGTGGAATGAGGCCTAATCCCAGCTGGAATCTCCTTGCCATGATGGGAATAACAGAAAGCAATGCAAAACCCAATCCACTTAGAAATAGTTTGTTTTGACACAGGCTTGCCCTGAGAACTCAAAGCAAAAGAAACAAATAACTGCTGAGACTGCCTGAACCCTTTAGTTCTGTCCAAATAATATCGCAACTGCCTGTGTACATCTAAAGTGTGCAAAATCTTTTCCCCTTTATTTTGGGATTTGCATAAAAAGTAGGCAAATGAATAGTTTGGTTTAAAGCCACACTAGAAACCACTTTAGGCATAAAGGAAGGATTAGTAATAAAGATACCCTATCCTTATGGAAAATTAAGAAAGGCTCAACCGCCATAAGGGCCTGCAACTCAGAAACCCTTCTTGCAGCGGTAATGGCCAACAAAAAAACAGTCTTCCATGATAAATATTTCAACTCGGTAGTAGCTGCAGGCTCAAAAGGTTGTAGAGTGAGTTTCTCCAACACAAAATTGAGATCCCAAGCAGGAGTAGGAGCTCTACGTGGGGGTCTTATATTCTTTGCCCCTCTAAGAAATTGCTTGAACAAAGGATGAGAAAACAATGGTGGGTCACAATCATAGTGAGCCGAAATTGCTGCAGCATGAACCTTAATAGAAGAGAAGGACAAACCTTTGTCCAGTAACTCAGTAAGATACTGAAGAGCCACGCTTAAATTAGGCTCAGAAACATCAAAATCCTTTGCTGCACTCCAAAATAAAAATCTCTTCCATTTATCTGCGTACACTTTCCTTGTACTAGGCCTTCTAGCTTCCAAAATAACATTCAAAACTTGCTGTGGAAGTTGAGACCCACTATGGTTCAAAACAGAATATGCCAGGCTGTTAGGTGAAGAGAGTGAAGCTTGACATTGAGCAAATGACTGTCCTCCTGAGTCAACAGGTGTGGAATCGAAGGCAAAGGCCATGGAGGCTCCCATACCAGGCTTCTCAGTAATGGGTACCAATGCTGTCGAGGCCAATCTGGAGCTATCAAAATCATCCTTGGCTTGTCCTGTCTGGCCTTTAGTAGTACCTTTGGGAGGAGAGGCAGAGGTGGAAAGGCATACACATGAAGATTGCTCCAATTGAAAGAAAGAGCATCCACTTTCCAAGCTGTGGGATGAAACCTTTTCGTGCAAAACTTTGGCAGCTGATGGTTTAGTGGAGAAGCGAACAGATCTATGTCTGGAGTTCCCCATGACACTGTCAATTTCTGAAATACATGAGGATCCAATTTCCACTCGTGGGGATCCATAATTCGTCTGCTCAACACATCTGCTAAGGAGTTCTGTGCTCCTGGCAGAAACCTTGCCTGAAGATTTAGCTGTAAACTGAGAGCAGTCTCCCACAAAATCATTGCTTGCCTGCATAGAGGATAAGAATGTGTTCCCCTTGCTTGTTGATGTACCACATGACAGTTGTGTTGTCTGTTAGAATCAACACCTGCCCTGGAAGAAGTAAATCCTTGAAAGCTATTAATGCAAACTGGACTGCTAACATCTCCTTCAAGTTGATATGTAGATGTTGTAGTCTGGCAGGCCACTTGTCTTGTATCCACTTTCCATTCAGATGAGCTCCCCAAGCTTTGTCTGAGGCATCTGTCGTTAGAATCTGACTCGCCTCTAGCCGGGTCACAGAGAGTCCCTTGTTTAGGTGACATTCCTGAGCCCACCACAACAATTCCTTTTGAATGCAAGGTATTATTTGAATGACAGTGTCCAGATCCTGGCAGTGCTGTGTCCATACATTTTTGAGATACCATTGTAACTTCCTCATATGCAGTTTGGCATTGGGAAGCACCAGAATACAAGATGCCATGAACCCCAAGGCTTGAAGGACTGTCCTTGCAGTCAGCCTGGACTGATGAGACAATTGATGAAAGTAAAGGGAAAGATTCTTTTGTTTGTCCGGGGTCAAAAAGGCCATCTGGGATGCTGTATTCAGTCTTACACCCAGAAAGCACATGTCCTGAAAGGGTACTAGACTGGACTTTATTTCGTTCACAGAATACCCCAGGAATCTTAGCACTGCTATCACATATTCCAAATGATGAAGAAGCTCGTCCCTTCCTTGAGCCAGAATCAGGCAATCGTCCAAATAAGGATAGATCTGTATTCCTTTTAGCCTGAGGAAAGCTATCACTGGAGCCAGAACTTTCGTGAACACTCTGGGCGCAGTAGATAAGCCAAAGGGCAATGCAGAGAACTGATAATAAGAAGTCCCAGCCCGAAAACGCAGATACTTCCTGCAACTCAGTCTGATAGGAACATGAAGGTAAGCCTCCTTGAGATCCAAAGTTACCATCCAATGATCTTTGCCCAGCAGGGGTAAAAGCTGTTGTAACGTCAACATTTTGAACTTGGGAATGTCCAGATAAGTGTTGAGGATAGATAAATCCAAAATTGGTCTCCACGTGTTCCCTTTCTTTGGTACTAGGAACAGGCGAGAATAAAATCCTAGGCCCACTTCTGGCATAGGGACCGGCTGTATGGCCCCTATTTGAAGTA
Organism: Protopterus annectens; assembly: GCF_019279795.1. NCBI lineage: Eukaryota > Metazoa > Chordata > Ceratodontiformes > Protopteridae > Protopterus > Protopterus annectens. Next base: position 914,522,371 of record NC_056727.1, on the reverse strand, counting down.
ACAGAGAAATTTGTTTGTGAGCCTCTATTCTTTGTTGAGGAGGAACGTCTGGCATGCCTTTGAAAGGAGGCAAGCTATGGAAATAAAACCTGTAACTGTGGTGTATGATATCCAATACCCATCTGTCTTGGGTAATTAAACTCCAATTTTCCTTGAAAAGTGCCAACCTCCCTCCCAAAGGTGCTGCCAGATGAGAAGGCTCTGGCAGCTGAAAAGGTAGGTCATTGGGTCTGTTTACGAAAGGACTGACCCCTGCCCTCACCAAGACTGTGCAGGTGAACTCCCTGTTCTAGGCCTGAAAGAGCCCTGAGCTCTGCCCATACCACGACTAGAGCTACCCCTATACTGGGAATCATAAGAAGGATACGTCCACCCCTTGGTAGGCCAATTTCTACTAAACTTGGAGGCTGAACCTGCAAAAATCTTTAACAGTCTGCATAGACTTAGCCTTGTCTTCCATTTTCTTTAAGACTGCCTCAATAGGAGAACCAAACAACACATCAGATTGTAAAGGAGCATCTAAAATCCTTGTCTTAACATGGTCAGATAAATTCTGATCCCTCAGCCAGGCGTGCCTGCGAAGAACTGACCCAGTGGCAGCCACCCTAGACGAGGCCTGTACAGCATCAAAACCACATTGCAAAGAATGCTTACCCACCTGTTCAGAAACATGTACTAAATCTTGTAACTCTTTACACTCAATACCTTCCGCCAGAGCATCTACCTTAGACTTCAATTGTGAAAGGAGATAGTTTTGGTATTTCAACATGTGAAACTGGCAATTCAAAGCCCTCATAGCTAGGGTGGAAGAAGTATAAACTTTCTTTCCCCATCCATCCAAAGCCCTGGCCTCTTTATCTGGAGGAACCGGATTTTTGACAACAGAAGCCTTAACACCCTTAGGCCCCTGACTAACAGTTTCTGGGTCTGCCCTAGGACTCTTAAAAAGATACTTATGAGCTTCAGGCACCCTGTAATACCTATCCGATTTAACAGGAGCAGGAGGCAAGGAATCAGGATTAAGAGAAGCCTCTGCAAAAACATCTTCCACAACATCCAGAACAGGAGGTATAGCCAAAGGCCTATGCTGGGGTAAAAACAAAAATTCCCTAAGCCTTTTCCTGGAATCAGAGAAGTCCTGACCTTCCCACTTAAAATGCTCCCTCATGGAATGAAGAGTCTCTGAAAAAGAAAAATCCTCAGGAGGAGAAGCAGAAGGAGTAGAATCATCCACATCAGAATCAGAATAAGGAGAATACTCATGCAAGTCTTCAGTCGAAGACTCTGAAACATCCAAAGCCTGCTCAAAACTCCCTAGCTCAGGTTCCACCCTAGGTCTCTTATCAGGAGGGGCAAAGAACCTCTAATCAAAGTAATCAAATCTTCTGCCATTTTAAGCATATGCTTCTTGGGCACAGATCCTGAAGAACTAGGGGTGACACCAACTGAAGCTAAACCTGGCCTGCCTCTGGGAGAAGCCTTGGAAACAGAAGGAGAGGGCCTAACCACCCTAGGAAGGGAGGGAGTACAGTAACCTGAGAAGCCCCTTCAGCCTGACCTGCCTCCTGAGAGGCCACATCCTGCAATAACAAAGTCTCTCCCTGGGACTCCAGAGAAACCTCCGCGAACCACCGCTCCACCGACACCTCTAAAGAACCGGCGTCTGCACGGACGGCTCTTCTAGCCTAGGCTTAGCTGCTTTGTCCTTGCGCTTCTCAAGAAGCGGCGCCGGAGCATCTGACGGCATTTTATAATTGCACCGCTTCCCGAAGACTAACCTGGCACAATCTAACCTTCTCTTTATAGTGCGCTTATTGAATCTAGCACAAGAGCGACACCCAACAACGTCGTGCTCAGGCCCTAAACAAGGAATACACAAAGTATGATAATCTCTATGCGTATCTGTTTCCCACAAGAAATACAGTTATTCACTTTTCTGACATCCGTAAACCACTGAGGCAAGAAAAACTAAAATATTCCCAACGGGTACTTAGCCAACTTTGACTCGGTCTGAAACTCCGAAAAATTTCAGAATGCCGAACGGCACTTGCAACGCTGCTTCTGCATCGGACCATGCGGCAAAAAAGACTGAGGATATGACGTCGGTCATGCGCATTTGTACCCTGACGTCCTGATGTCAGTCAAATGCGCCTTGACCGACGTCAGCCTAATACTTTGATATTCGGGCCGACCGAGGACAGCGGACTACCCAAGTGTAAGGACTGCAGCAATGTGAGATGAAGAACATCCTCCAGCACCCTCTCTGTACAACCAGTGCTTCGTGTCCCTGCCCAAGTAGCTGACACACACACACTTTGAGAAAAGAGTTTTATATATATATATATATATATATATATATATATATATATATATATATACATACACAACCACACAGACGCTCCTGTGGAAGGCTGGCACAGGTTCTGCAGCTGTGCCCCTTTTCTGCCAGGTCTAAAAGGTAGTACAAGCTGCCACCATTCAGTAATATCAGCTACTCAAAGGCACTTCTGAAAGGGTGTCCAATTATTAGTGTATTATTACCTAAATGTTAAGTGTGACTGAACAGTCCAGGCTTATTAGAGTGATTTGGTACAGTATCACTATATACATGCAATGTTAGAGCTTAAATTATCTCTACACAAAACAGACACAGTTGAAAGTTTTAAAAATATATAATAATAAATAAAAACACAAGACAATACTTCTTACTACACAGTGGTATTCAAGAGTTTTTGATCACAGAGAAATACTTAATACCGTAGAAAAGTTCTGACATCACAGAAAAACAAACTAGTCTAATCTTCCTACTTCCTAGCTATATCCAAGAGAAAACACAGTTCTAAATAACTTGCATATAGAGCAAAGCAGTGCTGGTGATGTTGGATGTTCAAGACAATAAGCTCTGAGCTCTCTGATTCTCTTTCTTTAAATTGATAACACAGAGCTGCTTCACATGACAACATCCTTCACACTTCTCTGGTGTTCCCAGGCTAACAGAAACTACATTTACATTCTTTACACCTGTTCTGAAACCAGAGCAATAAAGGACATTTACACATGCAAATTCTAGCCATTAACTCTGGTCTTAAAGCAATAAGCAGGATGCCTCCCTCTAGACATACCGGCTCTGAATTTTGACATCAAAGACAGTCATAAAATGCATGACTTAGCTTTCTTATAGCAGAGTGCACTGTTACATTTTTGCAGTTCAATATCCAGTGCAGTATTTTCACATCTAAGAGAACAAGCCTGTGGCTTACATTAATATTTACAAATGACAGAATTATCTACAATATTCTATTTGGCTAGGATGGCAGCCTTCACCTACCTTCTCATCATTATACCTTTTTCTCTTTGTCTATACTCCTGATATCAAGCCCTGACACGGAAGGCAGTCTTTAGCATGCAGTCCAGATGTGTTCTTGGACTGGACCTCATTCTAGTTAGTTGCTCCCAATACCTTGGTTCCTTTACCAGTTTTCTCCAGTAAATTAGAGCCCTCTCTTACTGATTCTCTATATCCCTAATTGCAGTTATCCCTATCAGCAGGATCTCCTTTCTCTGTGTTCACATTGGCTTAGCTCTTAGAATATTTTCTGTTACTTTATAAACCTATTATTCTGTAAAGCTGTTTTTATTCTTAAGGATCTACATCCAAAATCGCATTCTCTTCTTGAATTTTCCCCTGCTTCATCATGATTCCTTTCTACTTTGAATTATAGTTTTCTGCTTATGTTATGTATATGAGCCTTAGCTGTGTAGCTCTAACATATCCTTTCAAATCGGGTAATCCTAAACCACCTTGTTCTATTGGAAGGATCAACTTATTCTACTTGAGCCTTGCTTTCTTCCCCACCCAAATAAAATTCTTCAACTCTTTATTAATGACTGTCCACAACTTCGTTTGGTTGCTAAAAACTTGCCTGATCTGTATATAAAACTAAACGGACCAAAAGAATTTTCACTTCTTGCATTGCTTGACCTTGCAAACAACAGCTTCCAGTTACTCAGTTTTTGTATCATCTTTTTAGTCTCTTCCCACATATCCTTAGCTGCCATAACAGAATCCTTTTTAAACCATAACTTGTAAATACCTCATTTTATTGTGTCCCCATAAATATGGGTTTTGCTGGACCAATTCATGTGTGGGTACATAATTTATAGTTAATAGCCTTTGTTTTGTCTTCATTAATTTTACATCCCAAAAAGACTTGAAACTGTCTCAAAATGAAATGTCATTTTCTGTCTATCAGGTACAAAATAATATTGTCTGCAAATAAAGCCAGCTTTTCTTGAGTACCGTACCAATTATATCATTGAATTTCCGAGACCCTTGTATTCTTTGTCAATTTCTCTAAATATAATGCAAATAAATGGGAAAGAGGACATCTCTGCCTGGTCCCTCTGCTCAGACAACTTGTGAAACAGGAACCCTTCCACTTAATTTTTGTCACTGATCCCTCATATATCCTCTTAATTAAATTACTATATCAGGGAATGCAAATGTCGCATTGCCCTACTCAAACTCCCAGCTTACTCTGTCGAATGCTTTCACTGCATGAAGACCCACCAACAACAGACATACTTTGTTACATTCTGCTTCCCTCTGGATCATTATTGTTCTATTAATGTTGTCAAATGTTTGGCTTTCCTTCACAAAAAACACACAGATCCATATCCATCAATTCTGGCAACACCATTGCCATCCTTTTGGCTATTACAGACAGTCTATAAATCATGGTTTAAAATCAAAATGGGTCTTTATGAAGCTGGGTCTGATGGATCTTTACAGTCACCACAGCTTTCTTCTAAGATGTTGGTGCTTCCCTGTCATTTTACTGTTAAACAAAACTTTCAAGGTATTCATCACTTTCTTCCCTCCTAGCTTCCAAACATCTACAGGAATACAAAAGTACAGTTTTGTACCTACCATAAATGTAGATGTTCGAAGATCCACATTGCTGCAGTCCTTACACTTGGGTAGTCCGCTGTCCTCGGTCGGCCCGAATATCGAAGTATTAGGCTGACGTCGGTCAAGGCGCTTAAGACTGACATCAGGACGTCAGGGTACAAATGCGCATGACCGACGTCATATCCTCAGTCTTTTCTTGCCCCAGATGTCAGAAGACCCTAAACAGAAAAGTCAAAACCAAAAGACAGCAAAAAACAACCAACCACCCTTGCACTAATCCTATGAACAATATATACAATATTCACAATATTTACAACCCAAACCACACAACCACCTCCAACAACAGAGGGGAAGGAGGGAGGGTAAATTGGACTGCAGCAATGTGGATCTTCGAACATCTACATTTATGGTAGGTACAAAACTGTACTATGTTCTTCATCTCACATTGCTGCAGTCCTTACACTTGGGTAGAATCCCAAAGCAGAGGTAAGGGAGGATGGCAAAACTATAAAGTAGTAGGAGCTGCCAAAATGCCCTGTAAAATAGCAGTGGCAAAACCAGCCCTAGATTTAGAGTAAAGTGGAAGGTGGTAATGCTTAGAGAAAGTATGCACTGAACTCCAAGTAGCTGCCTCCAAAATATCTTTAGTTGCCACCCCCCTTAAAAAAGCTGTAGAAGTGGCAGTAGCTCTAGTGGAATGAGGCCTAATCCCAGCTGGAATCTCCTTACCATGATGGGAATAACAGAAAGCAATACAAAACCCAATCCACTTTGAAATAGTTTGTTTTGACACAGGCTTGCCCTGAGAACCCAAAGCAAAAGAAACAAACAACTGCTAAGACTGCCTGAACCCTTTAGTTCTGCTCAAATAATAACGCAACTGCCTGTGTATATCCAAGGTGTGCAAAATCTTTTCCCCTTTATTTTGGGGGTTCGCATAAAAAGTAGGCAAATGAATAGTTTGGTTTAAAGCCACACTAGAAACCACTTTAGGCATAAAGGAAGGATTAGTACGTAAAGATACCCTATCCTTATGGAAAATTAAGAAAGGCTCAACTGCCATAAGGGCCTGTAATTCAGAAACCCTTCTCGCAGAGGTAATGGCCAACAAAAAAACAGTCTTCCATGATAAATATTTCAACTCGGCAGTAGCTGCAGGCTCAAAAGGTTGTAGAGTGAGTTTCTCCAACACAAAATTGAGATCCCAAGCAGGAGTAGGAGCTCTACACGGGGGTCTTATATTCTTTGCCCCTCTAAGGAATTGCTTAAACAAAGGATGAGAAAACAATGGTGGGTCACAGTCATAGTGGGCAGAAATTGCTGCAGCATGAATCTTAATAGAAGAGAAGGACAAACCTTTGTCCAGTAACTCAGCAAGATATTGAAGAGCCACACTTAAATTAGGCTTAGCAACATCAAATTCCTTTGCTGCACTCCAAAATAAAAATCTCTTCCATTTATTTGCGTATACTTTCCTTGTACTAGGCCTTCTGGCCTCCAAAATAACATTCAAAACTTGCTGCGGAAGCTGAGACCCTCCAGGGTTCAAAACAGAATATGCCAGGCTGTTAGGTGAAGAGAGTGAAGTTTGACATTGAGTAAATGACTGTTCTCTTGAGACAGCAGGTGTGGAATCGAAGGCAAAGGCCATGGAGGCTCCCGAACCAGACTTCTCAGTAATGGGTACCAGTGCTGTTGAGGCCAATCTGGAGCTATGAGAATCATCTTTGGCTTGTCCTGTCTGACCTTTAAGAGTGCCTTTGGGAGGAGAGGCAGAGGTGGAAAGGCATACACATGAAGATTGCTCCAATTGAAAGAAAGAGCATCCACTTTCCAAGCTGTGGGATGAAACCTTTTTGTGCAAAACTTTGGCAGCTGGTAGTTTAGTGGAGAAGCGAACAGATCTATGTCTGGAGTTCCCCATGACACTGTCAATTTCTGAAATACATGAGGATCCAATTTCCACTGTGGGGATCCATAATTGCCTGCTCAACACATCTGCTAAGGAGTTCTGTGCTCCGGCAGAAACCTTGCCTGAAGATTGAGCTGTAAACTGAGAGCAGTCTCCCACAAAATCATTGCTTGTCTGCATAGAGGATAAGAATGTGTTCCCCCTTGCTTGTTGATGTACCACATGACAGTTGTGTTGTCTGTTAGAACCAACACCTGCCCTGGAAGAAGTAATTCCTTGAAAGCTAGTAATGCAAATTGGACTGCTAACATCTCCTTCAAGTTGATATGTAGATGTTGTAGTCTGGCAGGCCACGTGTCTTGTATCCACTTTCCATTTAGATGAGCTCCCCAAGCTTTGTCTGAGGCATCTGTCGTTAGAATCTCACTCGCCTCTGGCCGGGTCACAGAGAGTCCCTTGTTTAGGTGACATTCCTGAGCCCACCACAAAAATTCTTTTTGAATGCAAGGTATTATCTGAATGACAGTGTCCATATCTTGGCAGTGCTGTGTCCATACATTTTTGAGATACCATTGTAGCTTCCTCATATGCAGTTTGGCATTGGGAAGCACCAGAATACAAGATGCCATGAACCCCAAGGCTTGAAGGACTGTCCTTGCAGTCAGCCTGGACTGATGAGACAAATGATGGAAGTAAAGGGAAATATTCTTTTGTTTGTCCGGGGTCAAAAAGGCCATCTGGGACGCTGTATTCAGTCTCACACCCAGAAAGCACATGTCCTGAGAGGGTACTAGACTGGACTTTATTTCGTTCACAGAATACCCCAGGCATCTTAGCACTGCTATCACATATTCCAAATGACGAAGAAGCTCGTCCCTTCCTTGAGCCAGAATCAGGCAATCGTCCAAATAAGGATAGATTTGTATTCCTTTTAGCCTGAAGAAAGCTATCACTGGAGCCAGAACTTTCGTAAATACTCTGGGCGCAGTAGATAAGCCAAAGGGCAATGCAGAGAACTGATAGTGAGAAGTCCCAGTCCGAAAACGCAGATACTTCCTGCAACTTAGCCTGATAGGAACATGAAGGTAAGCCTCCTTGAGATCCAAAGTTACCATCCAGTGATCCTTGCCCAGCAGAGGTAAAAGCTGTTGTAACGTCAACATTTTGAACTTGGGAATGTCCAGATAAGTGTTGAGGATAGATAAATCCAAAATTGGTCTCCACGTGTTCCCCTTTTTTGGTACAAGGAACAGGCGAGAATAAAATCCTAGGCCTACTTCTGGCAGAGGGACCGGCTGTATGGCCCCTATTTGCAGCAGCAGAGAAATTTGTTTGTGAGCCTCTATTCTTTACTGAGGAGGAACGTCTGGCATGCCTTTGAAAGGAGGCAAGGTATGGAAATAAAACCTGTAACCTTGGTGTATAATATCCAATACCCATCTGTCCTGGGTAATTAAATTCCAATTTTCTTTGAAGAGTGCCAACCTTCCTCCCAAAGGTGCTGCCAGACAAGAAGGGTCTGGCAGCTGAAAAGGTAGGTCATTGGGCCTGTTTACGAAAGGACTGGCCCCTGCCCTCACCCGAAGACTGTGCAGGTGAACTCCCTGTTCTAGGTCTGAAAGAGCCCTGAGCTCTGCCCCTCCCACGTCTGGATCTTCCCCTAGACTGTGAATCATAAGAAGGGTACGTCCACCCCTTAGCAGGCCAATTCCTACTAAACATCGGAGGCTGAACTTGCAAAAATCTTTAACAGTCTGCATAGACTTAGCCTTGTCTTCCATTTTCTTTAAAACTGCCTCCACAGGTGAACCAAACAATACATCAGACTGTAAAGGAGCATCTAAAATCCTTGTCTTAACATGGTCAGATAAGTTCTGATCCCTCAGCCAGGCGTGCCTGCGAAGAACTGACCCAGTGGCAGCCACCCTAGACGAGGCCTGTACAGCATCAAATCCACATTGTAAAGAATGCTTACCCACCTGTTCAGAAACATGTACCAAATCTTGTAATTCTTTACACTCAATGCCTTCTGCCAGAGCATCCACCTTAGACTTCAATTGAGAAAGAAGATAGTTTTGATATTTCAACATGTGAAACTGGCAATTCAAAGCCCTCACAGCTAAGGTGGAAGAAGTATAAACTTTCTTTCCCCATCTATCCAAAGCTCTGGCCTCTATCTGGAGGAACCGGATTTTTTACCACAGAGGCCTTGACACCCTTAGGTCCCTGACTAACTGTTTATGGGTCCGCCCTAGGACTCTTATACAGATATTTATGAGCTTCAGGCACCCTGTAATACCTGTCCGGTTTAACAGGAGCAGGAGGCAAAGAATCAGGATTAAGTGAAGCCTCTGCAAACACATCTTCCACAACATCCAGAACAGGTGGTATAGCCAAAGGCCTATGCTGGGGTAAAAGCAAAAATTCCCTAAGCCTTTTCCTGGAATCAGAGAAGTCCTGACCTTCCCACTTAAAATGTTCCCTCATGGATTGAAGAGTCTCTGAAAAGAAAAATCCTCTGGAGGAGAAGCAGAAGGAGTAGAATCATCCACATCAGAATCAGAATAAGGAGAATACTCCTGCAAGTCTTCAGTCAAGACTCCGAAGCATCCCAACCCTGCTCAAAACTCCCCAACTCTGGTTCCACCCTAGGCCTCTTATCAGGCGGGGGCAAAGAACCTCTAATCAAAGTAATTAAATCTTCTGCCATTTTGAGCATGTGCTTCTTGGGCACAGATCCTGAAGAACTAGGAGTGACACCAACAGAAGCTAAACCTGGCCTGCCTCTGGGAGAAGCCTTGGAAACAGAAGGAGAGGGCCTAACCACCCTAGGAAGGGAGTACAGTAACCTGAGAAGCCCCTTCAGCCTGACCTGCCTCCTGAGAGGCCACATCCTGCAATATCAAAGTCTCCCCCTGGGACTCCAGAGAAGCCTCCGGCGGAACCACCGGTTCCACTGACGCCTCTAAAGAACCGGCGTCCGCACGGACGACTCTTCCTGCCTGGGTTTAGCTGCTTTGTCTTTGCGCTTCTTGAAGAAGCGGCGTCGGAGCATCCGACGGCATATTGTAATTGCACCGCTTCAAGACCAACCTGGCACAATCTAACCTTCGCTTAATAGTGCGGCATTAAACCTAGCACAAAAGCGACACCCAACAACGTCGTGCTCAGGCCCCAAACAAGGAATACACAAAGTATGATAATCTCTATGCGGTATCCGTTTCCCACAAGAAATACAGTTATTCACTTTTTCTGACATCTGGTAAACCACTGAGGCAAGAAAAAACTAAAATATTCCCCAACGGGGTACTTAGCCAACTTTGACTCGGTCTGAAACTCCGAATTCGAAAAATTTCAGAACGCCGAACGGCACTTGCAACGCTGCTTCTGCATCGGACCATGCGGCAAAAAAGACTGAGGATATGACGTCGGTCATGCGCATTTGTACCCTGACGTCCTGATGTCAGTCTTAAGCGCCTTGACCGACGTCAGCCTAATACTTTGATATTCGGGCCGACCGAGGACAGCGGACTACCCAAGTGTAAGGACTGCAGCAATGTGAGATGAAGAACATCTATTAATACAGATTGATTATACATCACCATTTTTATCCCATCTCCTCCTATCTTAACTGTTAAGCCTCATCTACTTCCAACACTGGCATACTTACGTCTTCCATAAAAATGTCCATTTGTGCTTTTTTCTCCACATTCTTCTGCTTTATACACATTTTCATAAAATTTCTGTGATATCACTACTACTACCTACTCTAGTTATTTTTATTGTTCCAGGCTCCCTAAGTTTGGCAACAACCCTTTTTACTTTATGTTGCCCAAGTCATTTAGCTAAAAATGTGTGTGCTCTGGAGTTCATCAAAAACAGTTGCTTAAAACCAATCTTTCTAAACTCATGCATTTATCCAGATACTCCTTTATTTTCTCTTTAGCACTCTGCATTTGTGCTGCTCTTTTCTGTGAGATTCCCCTTATTCTACAACACTTTAACCTTTGCAAGTGCCACTAAATAATTCTGGTTATTTATTAACCACATCTCATTTTCTTTTATTTCTTACCCTTCTTTTAAGCTCCACTTTCATTTTATCCTACTCACTAGCTATAACATTTCCCTAATAACGCTCAAATAATTTCCAATACCCATTCCTAAATTCTTAAATTCCTATTTTATTTTAACAGGTAGATGGGGAAGTGCCATTGCCTCATTATTACTTTATTACCCTGCATTTTTATTTTAGTTGTTACTGGCACATGATCGGAAACAGTTATTGGATGAGAATTGAAACTTTCAGTTAACTTAACACGTTTCTGTGAAACATAATTTCTGTCTAGTTTAGCCCAGTTATTACCTTGGATAATAATATGCAAATGCTCTCCAAGCTCCTACTAATGAATTCACGTCCACCATATCAAATATTTTCATACATTTCTTCAGAAATCTATGCTATTTTGTTACAGTTTCCCTTCTAGGTTCCCTCAGATGCATCAAATTCTAGTTGCCACCTACAAGTAATACCCTTGTTGAAAGCAGATAATTTTTCCAAAAATGTCATAAGCTCCGGAAGTGGAATACAAACACATGCCTGCATAATGCTCCTCTCTTGCCAGTAGCCCCTACTACCACAAATCTACCATTACTACTTTTGCCCCTGTTCCATCACTATTCATAGGTTCATAGATTAGTACTAAGCTAACTGCCCTTGTGAGCCATTTTAAGCTTAGCCAATTATCCCTTGTTCATAGGCTCATACTAGGCTATCTGCCCTAGGGCATTTATAACCCTAGCCAGAGTGTGTTTGGCTTTCGCCGCCCATTTTAAATTAATTTTGCTATGCCCTTTTTTGAGGTTAGTATACTGTGCCTCTGTTTAACAGTGACACAGAAGTGATACCCAGGGTAAACCTATGATCTCCCATCCACTCATCAAGATTCCTCTTGAAGAGAGTCAATGAGGGACTCTGCCTAACCTGGACTGGGATTTTATTCCAGAGTGAAGGGAGCCTCTGGGTTATGAATCTGTCCCTCCAGCATGTCCTATTTATTTCAGTGCTGAGGTTCAAGTCTCTCGAGCGCGTAGCTCGATGGGATTTGGATTTTCTGAGGTGCAGCATGTCCATTAATTCCGGGTTGGACATGGCTTTATACGTCAGGCACAGATCACCTCTAAGCAGGCGGTATTGCCACCGAGTAGAGCTGGAGTTTCTTTAACCGGGCAGCATATAGCATCTGTTTGAGCCCTTTGATCCTCTTGGTAAGGTACTTTTGGGGTCTTTCCAGTTGCTGCAGGTGTCTGGTAAGGTACATCCCAAAAGGGGCATTGTACTCAATTGTGGGCCTGATGAGAGATGAGTAAAGAGGCACGATGACCTCCCCTGATGTAGATGTGAATCCCTTCATGATTAGGTGGGCTATATAAAATGTTTTTCTAACCACTTTGGCCACGTGGTTGTCAAATGAGAGATTGCTATCAACTTGGGTCCCCAGGTCCCTAGTTTCTTCTTCTGTACTTAATGGATTACCACCTATGTGGTAATTTGTGGGCACTTTGTTTTTGCCAAAGGGGATGACTATACACTTTTTGGCGTTTAGCTTGAGGCCATGGCTCTGGCACCAGTTGTCTGTTTCTATGAGGCCCTTTTGGAGGATGCTTGTGTCGGCTGGAGAGTCAGTTATGGCGCCCAGTTTGCAGTCATCTGCAAACTTGGTAAGCCACAGTCCTTCTGTGTTGGCCTGGACCTCCGAGAGATATATACCGTGAGACTCAAACCCTGCACCTTGTGTTTGTAAGGCAAACACCTTACCCATTAGGTCACCCTCCCAACTCTCATGCATATTATCCAGATACTCCTTTATTTTCTCTTTAGCACTCTGCATTTGTGCTGCTCTTTTTTTGCTCCTCTAGCAAATAGCACAAGAACTCCTCTTTTCCTTTGTCCCTGATATTCTGCTGAATATCCATCCTGAAAATCCCTTCCTTATCACATTCACATGCTCACTTCTGTCCAAATGCATCTACTGCAGCACTGCTATTTGTACTCTGCATTCCTTAATATAATTCAATACTCTTACCTTTTTTTCTTTTTTCCAAACATCTTCATTACATTTTCACATATGACAAAAGCAATCTTATACAAATGAAAAAACATACAAAATGACACCACTTTAGCTGCAAACAGTTTACATCACAGACACCACTGAAACAACGGTAGTTGCAAACATACATCACTTATAAACCATCCAGTCATTGTCAGTTATGCATTATATGGCTCATTCAAATCCTGCCTCAAACCTTATTTCTGCTCTGCATACATTGTTCCCACAATTCCCATTTTCTCTATGTAGTTTGCTCTTTCCCTTTTATAAAGGTCCCAATTCCAGTTATTGGATGGGTGTTGAAACTATATTCACTACTTCTAGTATAGTTGGTCTAGATTTTGATTTCCATTTTCTAGTAACTGCTTTTTGGCAGCCACAATAATTAGACTCAGCAAGGCTTGACTATGTCTAGGCAATTGCGATTCTGTAGCATAACAAAAAAAAAAAAAAAAAAAAAAAAAAACTCTCTCGAGTAAATCCAATCTGCTCACACAGCATCTCCGGCAGAGCAGTCTGCAGGGAATTCCTAAAGTCTGCCAGCTCATTACACTACCAAAACACATGTCCCCAAGCTACCTCTTTCTTGCCCATCACAGCTCCAACATTTACTATCCACCTGAGGAAAGTTTTTTTGGAGTCTACTTGGGGTATAAAAAGACTTATGTAAACACTTTCAGGCAAAGATCCTAAATCTTCTAGACTTTGTTGCATATTTGGGAGATTATACATATATCCCCCATTGCCTCTATGTGACTTGCTTATCCAATCTCTCTTCCCAATCCTTTCTAAGCTCCTCTGATTGATTCTTATAATTATCATGCAATATTTTATATGCTTTACTAATTATTCTTTTAATGGCAGCTTCTGTTCTAGATTCTATTAAAAACTATACCAGTGCTGGTCTTTCATTTAGGAGCCCCCTATTTCTTTCTCTTTGCCTATACTCCGATATCAATCCTTGATAGGAAGGCAATCTCTAACCTGCAGTCAAAATAAATTCTTGGCCTCTTCCCATTCTATAACCTTTCCCTTTCTAGTTATTTGCTCCCAATACCTTGGTTCCTTTGCCAGCTTTCTCCAATAAATTCCAGCCCTCTCTTGCCTATTATCTGTATCAGAGTCATCCCTATCAGCAAAATCTCTTTTCTCCATTCTCATGCTGGTTTGTTTCTTAGAATACTCCCTGCTATTTTATGAATAAAATACTCTGTATGATTTTGGTTGCTCTCCTTAAGAGTCTGCATCCAAAATACCAATTATCTCCTTATTTCTTGAGCTTCCTCACTTTGTCAGCATCATTCCTTCCCACTTTGAATTACAGTTTTCTGCTTATGCTATGTATGAGAGTCTTAACTGTGTTGCTCTAAAATACCCCCTCAAATTAGGTAATCCTAGTCCTTGTTCTATTGGTAGAACCAGCTTATCCCACTTGACCCTTTATGTCTTCCCTTCAGAGACAAAAGTTTTCAATTCTTTTTTTAACTGCTACCCACAACTTCTCCTCTGGTTGAAAAAAACTATGCCTGACCTCTGTACAAGACTAAAGGGACTAAAAACATTTTAATGGCTTGTATCTTAGTATCCATATAACAAAACCTCCAGTTTCTCATTTTTTTGTATTTTCTGTTCAGTCTCTTCCCACATATCCTTAGCTGCCTCCACAGAGTAATTTCTAGTCCATACTTCTAAATACTTCATTTTATCACGTCTCCATAAATATGGATATTGTTGGACCAATTTGTATGTGGGTACATAATTTGCCACTATTGCCTTTGTTTTAGCTTCATTAATTCTGTATCCTGTAAAGATCTGAAACTGTCTTAAAAATGTTCTACAACACTAATGTCCATTTTTGGTTTTGTTACATATAAAATATCATCTGCAAATAGAGCTAGTTTTTCCTTACTATCATACCAATTATATCCTTGAATTTCTTAGCCCCTTATTTTCTTTGCCAATGGTTCTAAATATAATGGAAACAAAAGGGAAAGCAGACAACCCTGCCTGGTTCCTCTACTCAAGCAGAAATTATAGGAGAGGACCCCACCCACTTTAATTCAAGCCTCCAATCCTTCATATATTTTCCTAATCAACCCTCATAATTGTATCAGGGAAAGCAAATGCTTCCATTGCCCTGCTTATGAAGTCCCAGTCTAATCTGTCAACTGCTTTCTCTGCATCAAAACCCACCAATAAAAGTGGCACCTTCTTGCATTCTGCTTCTCTCTGGATCATCAATGTTCTCTTAATATTGTCAAATGTTTGCCTCCCCTCCATTAACAATCTTACCTTTCTGTCTATACCTGTGAGTTCATTCACATTCCAAAATATGTTAGGTGTAGCCATTATGATAAGAAATTATTCCCACCTATCATGCTTTTTTTAAATATCTACTTCCAACTTTTGCATTATACATACCCGCTGTCTGGCAGGCTGATCCTTTATACACAGTTGTCGCCCGTCATCTCCATTTGAACCTGTGTCACATTTTACAAGACTTTTTTTTTTTTAATGAAGACCCGCTAACAAAATACCACATACACCCAGAACACCTCCATAACCTATAAACTTAACACACACACACAGCCATGTACACCTTCAGATAATGAAGTTTAACCCTCCTGATATGAACTGGCCCAAATCGACAATTGCACCCATAAGCATTGACTAAGTTAAAATTCATGCTATCCATGAAAAGTGCATCATACAGCCTGTGATCCTACTCATACTAATTGCTGTATATTCTTGTCTTAGATTATTCCTCTCTGACATGAAAAACAGCTTGTATGCTTTCAGAAAATATTAACATTTAGCCTTAAGGAAATTTGCACTGGCTATCTTTAAATAAAACTGAATTATACACTGTTCTAGACAATGCATTAAAGTATTTAAGTTGCCAGAAATGTTATTCTTATTCATTTCAAATAATTTCAAATGTTATGTTTTACTGACCTGCTTGCCCTTGCACCTTCTAATTTTAGGCTTCTTTCAGTAAACAATGTCCAGACCTCTTGATTTATTGTCTTCACCTTTAGTTAGCTTTTTTCCATGGAAATGTAACAGAATGTACTTCTCAACTCACATTGAACATTTATTTGTTAAAGGAAAACTATTCATTGCCTTTTGTGCTCCCGTTTACTTGCACTGTAAACATGTCACTGGATTAAGCCAAGGGCATTAATCTAGACATTCACTGGTGGAAAAATAAAAGATTTCAACCCTACATATATTATAATCACACTTTATCCAACACCCCAGTATCCTAAGATTACAATGTGCTTTTGTCCCAGCGTTCTTGTCTTTTTACACTGTAATGCCTACATTTCTTAAAACTAAAAAAATAAAAAAACAGGGCATGTTGTATGACAAAGACACAATCATTGAAAATGTTTTACTAAAACATGCAATTTATATTGTGAAATGTTTTATACAAATGCTGCTAAGAGCAAAAATTCTTACAGTTCCTTCTTTTTTCTCTCTCCTTTTAGTGTCCTTCAAAATATCAATGACGTGAAGTGGGAGTATGTGTCTGTCAGTCCACCAACAAGTTTAACAGTCAGCAGAAATCCAATCTTTCTAAGTCACTGACTTTTTCTTGTAAATCCATACTTTACAAATGTGACTGATCCTTTGCAGTCTCGCATTTATTCACTATTTTCAGTGCTGCTGGTCTTCTTCCTGTTCATCTTGATCTCCCAACCCCATACTCTATAGAGTCCCCTTCTGATGGTTCACTTTTTGTTAAACATTTTATTTCCTCCTTACCCTGCGGTGTCAAAAAATGACTGATCCTGAAACATCTGAAGACAGCTCGATACAGCAGATAGAATCTCACATATCCCTCTTGAACCCTAATCGCTGGGATAAATTTGCTTCTCTTCTTCCTTGTGTACAGTGAAAAATAAGTTGTGTCTTACCATAACGTTCCATCTGTGTTGTTGATCTTCGTTCATTCATTACTGATGAGTTATTGGTTCAGTCCTTGGAAGCGAGCCAGCCTTATACCAAGCTTGCGTCAGCCAAAAACTCTCGAGCCAAGATCCTACCCACAATACCCTGCTCCCATGTTACCTCAGATCGAGTTTTCAAGTTAACAGACAAAAGTAGATGCTACCTCTGGTCATAACAGACCTACAATAATGGAAAAGAAGCATATGAAATCCACCAGGAATCTCCAGAGGGAGACAGAGGGTGGGGAGTAATGAATGAAGATCAACAACACAGATGGAATGTTATGGCAAAAAGTCTATCTGATGTTGTTAATCTTCGTTCATTACTGATGGAACAGAGTCCCCAGCTACCTGTATCCCTGGGCGGCCCTCATGGAAGGACATTCCTGAGCACCATGGAACCAAAAGAAGCTCTTCCTCTGGAGGCCAAATCCAATTTGTAATGAAGGATAAAAGTATGGGGTTTGGCCCAAGTCGCATGTCATTGAGGGAAGCCCTAGCATGGAAAGCTGCTGAAGCTGCCATAGACCTTGTAGAATGAGCTTTCACTGTGTGAGGCAAGGTGATGTTCTTGTTGTAGAGGAAGGTAATGCAATTTCTCAACCATGGTGCCAATGTAACTTTAGAGACAGGACGACCTAGTCTTGGTCCAGAAAAGGCCAGAAATAGTCGGTCTGGATTACGGGTAGATTTTTTTCTGTCCAAATAAAAACAAATTTGCCTGTGAACATCTAGGGAGTGCAGGCAATACTCTTCCTTGTTAGAATGATTAGGAAAAAATACTGGGAGGTAAATAGACTGGTTGATAGACCGCTATGACACCACTTTCGGTAAAAAGGAAGAATTAGTTCTCAGTGAGACCCTATCCTTATGGAAAATAAGGTAGGGACGTTTGATGCATAAGGCTTGAAGTTCTGACAGACGTCTGGCTGATGTGATCGCAGCCAGAAACAGTTTTCCAAGAAAGGTACTTCAAATCACATGAAGACGCAGGGTCAAATGGGGGAGCTGTTACGGCTTGTAGAACCAAGGCCAAATCCAAAGGTTGTACTGGTTCTCTAAAGGGAGGTTTAGGTGAAAAACGCCCTTCAAGACAGTCTGACATGAGTGAAGAGTCATGGAAGCCAATGTGGAAATTAGAAAAGGCAGCTAAATGAACACGAATAGTACAGGCTGATACCCCAGATTGAAGAAGATCTGATAAGTAATCTAATACAACCAAAACTGGGGCTGACAAGGGGTCCAATTGTTTGTTCACTGCCCATAAAGTAAACCTTTTCCATTTGCTGAGATAGATTAGCCTGGTGGATGATTTATGAGATGCAGTAAGAATATTGCACACCGGGGAGGACAGATTATCCTGCCTGGCAATCACTGGAAGTGGAGAAACCAAGCTGTCAGCTTCAAGCTTGTTAGATTGAGGTGAGTCAGACCCTGCAGATGGGAGACTGACCATGGATTCTCAATCCAACTCCAACGTTCATCTAGCAGATGAGGCCAGAGGAAGGGGAACCAAACTTGTCGAGGCACAAATGGAGCAATGAGGATCACTTTACTCTTCAACTGCTGCGCTTTCTTAAAAAATTGGAAGATGAGGGGTAGAGGAGGATAAGCATAAAGTGGACCCGAGGGCCAAACGTGGACTAGAGCGTCTCTCGGTGACTGTCCCAGAGGGGGGATCAGGGCAAAGTAGTTGCTACACTTGTAGTTGATTGGGGAGGCGAATAGATCACAGCAAGGCTGGCACCAGTGGTTGAAAATTTTTGCCGCTCTCACAGGATTGAGGGACCACTTGTGAGGTTGCAGAATGCACCTGCTCAATTTGTCCACTACCCATGTTGGAGCTCCCGGGAGTGTACATTGCAATTAGAAAGCGGTTGGAAGCCATCACCCATTGCCATATTCTCAAGGTCTCTCGGAATAACGGGTAAGATCTGGTGCCCCCCTTGCTTGTTGATGTACCTCACTACTGACATGTTGTCTGATTGGACTGCAATAGTCCCTGACGGAAGGATAGAGTGGAATGCTTGCAAAGCTAATAGCACCGCCCTCAGTTCCAAAACACTGATATGCAAATGAGCCTCTGTCTCCGATCAGGTGCCTTGGACTGAGTTTCCCTGACATAGCTCCCCCACCCTATCAGGGAGGCATCCGTGGTCACCATGGCTTTTGGGGCTGATGGGGGTTGAAAGGGCGAAACCATTGTTGAGGATTTTGGGACGTCCACCAGAGCAAATCTTGCTTGCATCTCTGAGTTACACTTACCTGACAAGACAAAGGATGTTGTAGAGGGTACCACTGAGTGAGTAGTAGCCACTGAAGAAGTCTCATCTGGAACCTGGCCAGAGGAACAATGGTGATTGAGGCTGCCATCAATCCCAAAAGTTGAAGTATGGACCGAGCAGAAGATCTGTGGTGGCAGATTAGCGGCTGAACCTGCTGTCTTATTCTTTGAAGTCTGTGATCCGGAAGAGATGATGTGCAATTCCTCATGTCCAACAGAACTCCGATGAATTCTAAAGACTGTGCTGGGGACGTGTTGGACTTCTCCCAGTTTATAGTGATTCCCAGGCACTGAGCAGTGAGAAGAGTGTAGTCTAGGGCTTCTTCCAGTAGATGCTTGGTGGGGGCGGTAAGGTGCCAGTCATCTAGGTATGGAAACGCCTGGAATTCTTGAAGTCACAGGTGAGCGATAACCACTGCCATGCATTTGGTGAACACACTGGGGGCTGTAGAGAGACCGAAGGGCAGTGCTCGAAATTGGTAGTGACTGGCTCCTATGCAGAAGTGGAGGTATCTTCTTGAGTGATTGTCGACTTTTATATGGTAATATGCATCTTGAAGATCTACAGAGCACATCCAATCGTCTTCTTCCAGAAGAGGAAGGATAGACTGAACCGACACCATCCGGAATTTCTGTGTTTTTAAAAATTTGTTTAGTGTGCTGAGATCCAGAATCTGTCTCCAGTCCCCTGTCTTTTTTGGCACTAAAAAGAACCTTGAGCATAAACCGGATCCTATCTGGTCTGGGGGACCATTTGGATGACTCTCTTTTGTAGCAGCTTTCGGATTTCGTGCGCTGCTGCTGCTTCCCTTTGACTGGGTGGGACGTCGGGTAAGTCTCTGGGTAAAATGGGACAGAAATGGAAGGGAATGAGGTAGCCTCTGGATATTATTCGTTGTACCCAAGAATCGGTGGTTATGGATTTTTTGCAGTTTTATCAGTTCATATGAATAACTGTTTAAAGCCTCTTCCATTTTTTCCAGTTTTTTGTTGTTTGAGTTGATATACTCACTACTGTAGTATTCTTTACAAATGTGATCCCCTGTCAAGGGTAGCCCCAATATCCGGCCAGTGTACCAAAGCCTTAGATTTTAGACACATTGTATATCACATGTATGCTCTCCGCTTAAGGTGTAGGGCATAAAGGTGACATACAATGTACATATTTCAGAACTGAAAAGCCCCAGGAGGAACATGTGCATCCAGGAGGAGACAAGAAAAGAATTCCAGGCCAAGAAGACAAAAAGAAAAGAACAGAGCAGAAGGTAGGAGGGAGCGAATATTGCAACAGTGAAGAAGGGCATCTACTGTTATGGTAAGATTTTACACAACTGTACCATGATCTTCCATATCACTGTTGCAGTATTCTTTACAAACAGGAGAGTACAAAAGCTCAAGAGGGAACATAGGAGGAGAAAAGCACAGAGGAGACCTCTAGAAACCCATGCAGGACAGCTCTGGCAAAGCCAGCTTTTGCTCTGGAAACAACATCTAGTTTGTAATGCTTAGTAAATTTATGGACAAAAAATCCAAGTAGCATGCTCAAGGATGGAAGAGGTATCTAATCCTTTGAGGAAAAAAGCACAGGAGGAAGCAACAGCTCCAGTAGGATGAGAATTTATTGAGATAGAAAGATTTTCTATAAAAGCAGTAACAAAGAAATGGCCAGAGAGATCCAGGGGGATATGTTTAGCCTAGAAACAGCCAAACCTAGAGATCTGGAATAAAAAGAACAAAAAGTTACTCAGATTGGCAAATGACCTTAGTCTTATCCAAATACCTGAGCTGTCTATGCAAATCCAAAGCGTGAAGAACTTTCTCACTAGCAGACTGCAGAGAAGTAAAAGGTGTGCAAATTAATAGACTGATTAAGAGAAAACTCATTAACTGCCTTAAGCATAAAAGGGATTATTACGAAGAGACAGCCCGTCCCTATGAAAAACTAAGAAAGGAGAAAGAGCCATTAAGACTCGAGTTCAGAGACTGAACAGTCTTCCAAATACAATGTTGCAAGGACGCTGAAGCTGCAAGCTCAAAAGGAGCACGAGTCAATTTTTCAAGTAAAAAAAAAATGGAGGTCCCAGGAAGGTGAAATAGGCTTCCTGGGAGGCCTGATATGAAGGATGTCTTTATGAAATTGCTGGACCTCGAACCTAGAGGTAAGAGGAAGAGTCAATGGCAGGCAAGCAACAGGAACAGTTGAATAGGCTAACCCAGCATGGAGCAATTCACAAAACTGATTGATAACCAGAGGGATCCCCACAGAAAATGGAACCTGGTTACAAGAAAGGCACCAGACAGAAAATCCCTTCCATTTGGACAAATATGATTCCCTGGTAGTAGGGTCTGATGGTCTCCTGCAGAGCCCCAAGCATGTCCTCAGAAAAATGGTGCCTAAAAGATATCAAAACCGTTTCGCCCACAGTGTCAGTTGAAGACTGGACAAGTGGAGAGGCCCCTAGTCTTGTGTGAGAAGGGACACCTTGTGAGTAACTTGCGACTGCCCCAGCTAGATGAAGGGGAACCAATGCTGTCTGAGCCAAAATGGAGTCGCTAGCAAAATTTTAGGGTAGTCTTGTTTTTTCTTGAACAGGACCCTCAGAATTCGAGGAAGGGGAGGGAAGGTGTAGAGCAACATCTCCTTTTAAGGAAAACATAGGGCACTCACCTTCCAAGCCAGAGGACTTGGGACTCTGGCACAAAAAGAGAGGAAGCTGTCTGTTCAAAGGGAAGGCAAAAAGATCTACCTGTGGAGTACCCCACTGATAGACATATCTAGAAACATTTGTGAAATATCCATTTGTGAGACTGTGTAATGGACCTGCTCAGAGTGTCTGCCACTACATTTTGTTCTGAAGGAATGTATACAGCCAAAAGAGTCACTCAATACTGGATAGGTAGATCCCAGACGAAGATCCAGTCTGCGAAGAAGGCCATGTCCTCCCCCACCCATGCTTGTTGGTATACCACATCACTGTGGTATTGTCTGTGAAGATTTTGAGAGGCCCTGGAAAAAAGTGTGAAAGGAAAGTCTGAAGAACTAAAACTGCTTGATGTGATCTGACCTCTGATGGGGAGGCCAGAGACCCTAGACTTTGAGGGAACCGAAGCAAGCTTCCTACCCCCCTGACAGAGGTATCTGAAAAAAGTTCCGAAGATGGGACTGGGGGTTGAAAGGGAAGTTCCAGGTTTACAGAAAGCTGATAAATCCACCACTGAAGCTCAAATTTGGGACATGGAAGGACAGGAGCTAAATAATAAATGGATGATGGTA
This sequence comes from Protopterus annectens, assembly GCF_019279795.1. Lineage (NCBI taxonomy): Eukaryota > Metazoa > Chordata > Ceratodontiformes > Protopteridae > Protopterus > Protopterus annectens. The sequence continues at coordinate 914,499,929 of NC_056727.1, read as the reverse complement.
TTTGAAGCCACACTGCCTCTAGGAACCACTGTAATATTCTCATATGAAGTCTGGCCACACCCAGCATAAGAGTGCTGGAGGCCATGAATCCTAGAGCCCCAAGAAGATCCCTGTCCGTGACTGAAGCCAAAGGAAGAAGAGACTGAAAAAAGGTAATTGGAGATGGAGCCTTGGGTGGAGGCAGGGATGCCAGCATGGGTATGGCCTGGATCCTGCAACTAAGAAGCACATGATCCTGAGAAGGAACCAGGACTTCTGAAATTTTATGGCAAACCCTCGGCACTGTAAGCTACAAACAGTAAAGTAAAGATGCTGAAGCAAGACCTCGGGGGGGGGGGGGGCACACTTTATTAAGTGCCCTGTGCCAAAAAGCCTCAAAGCAATTCTGGAAAGAAAGGATGTTGTTCCTGAGGAGGTTAAGTGATGCCCAGATAAGGAGGAAGAGATTTCTACACCATGAAGTATCCATTGCGGATGACAGACAGCTCCCAAGAATCTTGAGTGACCCTTAACCAACCTTGGAAGGGACATGGAAAGACAAAGGAATAAGGGAACCTGACCCACGGAAAGGGCAAGCAAACTGTCAGACAGAACCTGGTTTGTCTTGAAAAGGAGGCTTCTGAGAAGTAGGAGTCTGAGTAGACACAGCAGGAGCCAGACACCAATTACCCTTACCTTTAGGAGCAGGGTGAGGCTGTCTGCTTACAAAAACAGATTTGGAAGGATAATTCCTTTGCACTTTAGGGATAGGAGAGACAAAACTATTTCAGATCCTAAAAGGCTTTGCCTTTATTCTGCAGAGACTTAAAAAGATCAGCAGCAGAACCAAAAAGGTTCTTATGAAGAATAGCATCCAACAATTTAGCTTTATCATCATTCGGTATGGGCTGGAGATGAAGCCAAGAATAATGTCTCAAAACAAACCCAAAGGCAGCAGCCCTAGGGGAAGCATCAGCTACAGCATAACTACATTTAATAGAGTGGTGAGCCACCTGAGAGAGAGAACCCAGTACAGAAAGAACCAAGACCTTCCTTTCTGAATCAGAGAGGTCAGAGATAGCCTGAGAAGCTTGAGAAAGAAAGGCTAAAACATACTTAGTCATATGGGTCTACTAATTAATAGCCCCAAAAGCCATAGTGGCAGCAGTGCACACCTTTTCCCCTAAACACTCCATAGCTCTATTGTCTTTTGCTGAAGGAAGTAGTTTAGTAGAAGGCAGAAGTTTGTTAGATGAGAGAGATACTACAAAAGGATCAGCAGAAGGACATTTGCACAAGAACTTACAATAATCAGGTACCCTGGAAAACCTATCAGGTTTCTTAGAATCTGAGGGTTGAGAATCTTAGGCTACAGAAGCTGCTGAAAAGTTATCTAGAAGGGTATCCAAGATTGGAGGTACAGCAGGGGGCTTAAGAGATTCCATTTGGAGGAGTTCATAACACCTCTTTTGAATATCAGAAACTTGAGAACAGTCCCATTTGAAATATTCCATCATGCAAGAGACAGTGTCCCTAAAGAAGAGTTCTGAGAGAGAGAGAGACTGGACTAATAGAATCTTCCTCCTCAAATTCATAATCCAAAGGAGAAGGGGTTTAAGAGGAATATGCTAATGACTCTTCCTCAGAATTCAAACCCTCTTCAAAGGACTCCTGTCCTTTGGCCTTTTTAAGGGGAGTAGATGATCAAAGAAGAGCAGGCACACATTATTTTAGGGAGGCTTTAAGATCATTATGGCATTAAACCCCTGTGCAAAAACCAGCCATTCACAATGGGGATCTTTAGTAACAGAGGAAACATGTTGGGTTTTCTTTTTTCTTTTGAGGGACATCTGCAGGAAACCCCCAAGAGGTTTGGACACTTGCTTATACTCAACCAACATAGTAGGAATCTCCTCCCAAACTAAGATTTCAGATATCCTCCGTGGTCCATCAGAAATCATCAGCAGAAGTTCCCATCAACATCCTGAAACAATGTTTTCAGAGCCTCTGACAGGGACACTGTAGAAGAATCCTCAACAACCACCTGGTGTTCCTCTGGGGTTTCACCTGCCCCAAGAGAGACTTCCAGAGGAGGTGGGACACTAGCTGAATCGGACAGGAGTTTTTTGGCCTTTTTCTTGGCAGGAGGCAGATCTTCGGTATGGGAAGATTCTGCTATAGCACCTTGCACCAACAATTTAAGACGCTGGTAAATCGACAAGGAGGACAGATGACTATGTAGGGTCTTCGAGACAAACATCTGGCAGATAGAGCACTATGCATGGTTGTCAGAAGCACCCAAAAAGAAGAGACACTGCTTGTGATGATCTCTATGGAGAATCTGCCTCCCACACTGACAATTTCCTTTTCAGGATGACATGCAAAATCACAAAAATAAAAGTGAAAAAAGACAAGAAGGGACCCCAATGGGGCACTTATCTGAAACACGTCTCGGTAATCAGCACAGGACAATTATTCAGACTGACTATCAATTATGGCATTTGGACTTGCAGCAAAGAAGTTCTGAGGCATATATGTCTGTATCTCACCTTTATGCCCTACACCTTGAATGCGGAGCACATACGTTATATGTACAATGCCTATAAAATCTAAGGTTTAGGTATACTTGCCAGACGTTGGGGCTACCCCTGGCAGGGGATCCCAATTGTAAAGAATACAGCCCACACTCCTGCCCCCACATCTTCCCCAACCATCAAGTCTCTTTCAATGCCCTTGTGAACCATTTTGCCTTACTGGATGCCCACGGTCATATTGCTACTTAGGTAAGCCATCTTTTAAAGGATCAACATCTCTGGGTCATTTCCAGGACGATGCAAAAACTGGCAAATCACAAAGGCTCACGTACCACAAATTTTTACTGACTGCGGAATCATTAATCCAGTTCTATTCTGCAGACATCTGATATGACAAAGTATTTCACTACAGGGACTAATTTATGTATTTCAAATCTATTTTATTCTTTGTACTTCAGAATCACTTCATACCAGATAAATAATTGAATGATAACCTTATATCATGAACATTTCTAATAAATTTAGGAAAAAAATATTTCATAACTCCAAAAGAAAATCTCATGAAAGCTTCAATGTCTATTTTTAAGCCTTGTGATAAGTCACAACCCATTCATGTTAACAATTAAGTCTTGCATTATGTTATTCCTTAGTCTGACAAGTCAGTATATCACCAGTTATATTAATGATGCCATCAACCCCCTCAAATATCTATGCCTCAGCTCTCTGAAACAAATCAGATGCTGATAAAATACCAGAAATAAGTTTACAATCTTTATTTTTCACACAAGATAAATCTTGTAGCTTTCTTAACCATTTCAAGTTTAACAAGCCAAATCAAGCATAGAAAATGCTGTTCTTGGCATGACACCACTTTGTCTTGGCATGACACCACTTTGTCAAATATATGAAGTGAATACTGCCTTCTTTTTAAAACTTAAACCTTAAGTGCTCAAAATAAATAGGAGTTAATCTGGTTTAACAACAGCAACCATTATTGTAACATACCTGAAAGACTCGTTCTGTTTCTCAGCCACACTGGCACACACTAGCTCCTTGAGTCTATTCCTCAAGGCTAATATAGCTTTCCTTGGTGAATGAACTACTGGCAACATGTTGGATCTTCCTGAATATGATAAACTCACAATGAGCAGCACAAACCAGTGAATATATCTTTGTAACACTTTAAGCAACTCAGCCTGCATATTTTCTGATGACTGTGCAAAGCCTTTGGATACACAAACAACCCAAGACTTAACCTGCTATATCAACCAACTGGGACTGAATCTTGACTTTTTTGCCTGTGGATGTGCAAACCACCAACATACATATTTTCTTACATTCTGCTTCCCCCGATCATCACCGTTCTGTTCAGGTTGTCAAATGTTTACCTCCCCTCCTCAAAACCAAAATGATCCATTATCTATCAATTTTGGCAAAAAGTTTGCCATTCTTTTACCAAGTACAGACAAACATTTAATAAACAAAAAACAAAGGACACTCTACCAAAATAAATCAGCTGCCAGCCCGTGATCGCTCCACCATTACGTGGATAACAAGAAGTTATGTACTCACCATAACGTTCGATGTATGTAGTCCATCTCGCCTCACATTCTTACCCGTGGGTTCGGAGCCGAATATTGGCTCAGACTCGGTGAAACATTTCGATCTCGAAGTCTTTCTATTGGCTGGGCTAAGATGGTATCCCATGCTGCATTGCTCTATATCCCGAGATTTAGTTTGCTGTGAACACCAGCACTCATACTCCATGCATAACACACCCAAGGAAAGGAAGAACAGACCAAGAATGAAGGGAGCTCTAAAAACCAGTCAACCTCCATATCCTCCAGGAAAGGGGAAGGTGGGGGGGTAAGTAAGAATGTGAGGCGAGATGGACTACATACATCGAACGTTATGGTGAGTACATAGCTTTTTGATGTTATGTAGTCCAATCTCACCTACATTCTTACCCGTAGGACAGCGTCCCCAGCACCTAAATCCTGAGAGGCTCAGTGGAAAATACCCCTGAGCACTGTGGAACCAAAGGAAGACCTGCCCCTAGATACCACGTCCAACTTGTAATGAGTAACAAAAGCATGAGGAGATGCCCAAGTAGCCGCAACACAAATATCATCCACAGACAATCTGGCCCGATAGGCTGTAGATGTAGATACAGACCGAGTACAGTAAGCCTTCTCCGGGAACGGTAGATCTTTACATCCCTGATGAATAAATGAAAGAGATGCAACTGGATATCCACCTGGATAGAGTGACTTTGGAGACAGGAGACCCAATTCTGTTTTCTGAAAAGGAAACAAACAACTGATCAGATTTTCTGAGATCTTTGGTTCTGTGCAGATAAAAATGTAATTGTCGGTGTACATCCAATTGATGAAATTTAAATTCTGCCTTGTTTGAGAACTGGGGAAAAACACTGGCAACTCAATAGATTGATTAAGATTACTGACAGACGCCACTTTGGGAAGAAAGGAAGGGTTCGGCCTGAGAGAAACCCTGTCCTTATGAAAAATCAAGTATGGGGTTTTTATAGAAAGAGCTTGAATCTCTGAAATGCGTCTGGCTGATGTGATGGCTACTAAAAAGACAGTCTTCCAAGTCAAGAATTTTAAATCACAAGAAGCTGCAGGTTCAAAGGGTGGTGAAGTAAGAGCCGGTAGAACAAAGTTTAAATCCCAAGGCATGATAGGTTCCGAAACAGGAGGACGGAGTAACAGAGTGCCCTTCAGGAAAGCCTTACAGAGTCTGTGAGCCATCAGACTAGGCTCATTAGCGACATGAAAGTTAGAAATCGCCGTCAATTGGACTTTTATGGTAGCGGACGCTGAGCCCTGGCGAAAAAGCATAGACAAGAACTCCAAAACAGATGAAATTGGAGCTGTGTAAGGGTCAATCCCTTGAGTATGAGCCCAGATTGAAAATCTCTTCCATTTGCTGGAATAAATCTTCCTAGTACAGGGTTTATGAGAGGAAGATAAAATACGAACTACCTCCGGCGAAAAATGATGAAGCCTAACTAATGACGGAAGTGGAGTAGCCAAGCTGTCAACCGGAGGGTCCACAGAGAGGGATGGAGCTGCCCTGACGTGCGTCAGTAAATCTGATTGTGGGTCCAGAATCCAAGGCACGTCGACGATGTAGGAATGGAGAAAGGGGAACCAAATCTGATGAGGCCAGTGTGGGGCAATCAGAATCATTCTGCTTCCCAAGGATTGCGCTTTCTGAATCACCTTTGACAGCAAGGGGACCGGAGGAAAAGCATATAGCAGACCGGAGGGCCAATCGTGGACTAGAGAGTCCCTGGGTGACTCCCCCTGAGGGGGGATCAACGTGAAGTAGCTGCTGCATTTGGCATTGAGAGGGCTGGCAAAAAGGTCGCAGCAAGGCTGACCCCATCTGCGGAAGATCCGTTCCGCAACTAGATGGTTCAGGGACCACTCGTAAGGCATCAGAATATCTCTGCTTAGCCTGTGTGCGATGTTGCCACCAGAAAACGTTGGGAAGACACTGCCCACTGCCACACTCGCATGGCCTCTCTGCACAGGGGATATGACTTCGTACCTCCCTGCTTCTTCAGATACCACACCACTGACATATTGATCGAGTGGATTGCAATAGTCCCAGAAGGGAGAAAGCTCTGAAGTGCCTGCAATGCAAGTAGCACAGCTCTCATCTCCAGGACACCGATATGCAAATGTATCTCATGCTCTTGCCACATGCCTTGGACTGTCCTGCCTAGATAATGCCCCCCACCCCATCTGGGAGGCATCCGTGGTCATCATGGCAATTGGGGGTGGTGGAACGAAGGGTTTTCCCATGTCCAGATTGTTGGTGCAAAGCCACCAACTGAGATCCTGTTTGCACCTGTCCGTAAGTAGAATAGGGTGAGAAAGTGGAAGCCTTTAGAGAGACCACTGAGCAAAGAGAAGCCACTGAAGGAGCCTCGTATGTAATCTTGCTAGAGAGACTAACAATTGTCGCAGCCATAGTCCCCAGGAGCTGGAGAACCTATCTTGCCTTCACTCTTTTCAGAGGAAGCAGGGTGCGAACTTGTTGCTGTAGAACTCTGATTCTTTCCTGTGGTGGAGATGCCCGCATTAGAACGGTGTCTAGTTCTGCACCTATAAAATTGACACGCTGTGAGGGCAACAAGGCAGATTTTTCCCAGTTCAATGTTATGCCCAATTGTTGACAGAGTTATGGTGGCGTCCCTGGTTAGTAGATGCCTGGTGGTGGCAGTGAGGAGCCAGTCGTCCAGATAAGGAAACACCTGGAACCCTTGATGTCTCAAGTGAGCAGTCACCACCGCCATACATTTGGTGAACACCCTGGGGGTTGTGGTGAGACCAAAGGGCAGGGCTTGAAACTGAAAATGACTGGCTCCCAGCCAGAAGCGTAGGTGACTCCGGGATGCCCTGTCCATTTTGATATGGTTGTAAGCATCCTTGAGGTCGATGGAGCACATTCATACTTCTTTTCCCAACAATGGGAGAATCGACTGCAATGTGACCATTCGGAACTTGGACTTTTGTACATGGTTGTTCAATCGGCTGAGATCCAATATGGGTCTCAGGTCCCCTGTTCTTTTTGGCACCAAAAAGAATCTTGAGTAAGTCCTTAATCCGATCTGGTCTGAGGGGACATGCTGGATGGCTCCTTTTTCTAGCAGCTTTGAAACCTCTGAAGCTGCGTAATTCCTTTGACTGGGTGGAACATCCGGGATTTTCCTGACTGGAGGAGGGTCTGACGAAAAGGGAATGACATAACCTCCGGAAATTATTCGTAAAACCCATTGGTTCTGGGTGATGTCTTGCCAGGCCTCCGGGTATAACTATATTTGACCCCCAACTGGCTCTGGAAACGCACGGGCCTCCCATCAGGAGCGACGGTAGGGAGAACCGCGAAAGGAATCGCAGTCTCCCAAGTTGTGGGGGCCTCCTCTGCCTTTAGGGCGGCGTCTTCCTGAATACCCCCCCTCTGCCTCTGGAGGGGGGCTCACCTTGTGCACCGGGAAAAAAACTCTGATTTTTTTAACCACTTTTTTCCACCCCTCTGGGCCTTGGAATAAGGCCTAGAGGGAAGGGAAAAATTGACCCCTACAGCATAGGTTCATACTAGGATATCTGTCCTGGGGCAATTATAAGCCTAGCCCAATTCTGTATGGCTTATGCAATCCCTTGATTTGAGTATACTGTGCCCTTTTTAAGGTTTAGTTTACTGTGCCTCTGTCTAATAGTGACACGGGAGTAATCCCTGGGACAAACCTACGATCCCCCATCCACCTATCGAGATTCTTCTTGAAGAGATTCAGTGAGGTGCTCTGCCTCACATGAACTGGAATTCTATTCGAGCGAAGGGAGCCTCTGGGCTATGAACCTGTCCCTCCAGCAAGTTCTATTTATTTCTGTGCTGAGGTTCAAGTCCCTCGAGCATGTGGCTCTAAGGGATTTAGATTTACTGAGGTGGAGCATGTCCATTAATTCTGGATTTGACATAGCTTTGTATGTCAGGCATAGATCGCCTCGAAGTAGGCGGTATGCAATGGAGTAGAGCTGGAGTTTTTTTAACCGAGCAGCATATGCCATCTGTTTGAGACCCTTGATCCTCTTGGTGAGATACTTTTGGGGTCTTTCTAATTGCTGCAGGTGTCGGGTAAGGTACATCCCAAAAGGGGCATTGTATTCTATGATGGGCCTGATGAGGGATGAATAAAGGGGCACGATTACCTCTCTTGATCTAGATGTGAAACCCTTCGTGATGAGGTGGGCTATGTAGAAGGTCTTTCTAACCACTTTGGCAATGTGGTTTTCAAAGGAGAGATTGCTATCAACTTGGGTCCCCAGGTCCCTAATAACTTTCTCTGTACTTAATGGGTTTCCGCCTATGTGGTAATTTGTGGGCACATTGTTTTTGCCAAAGGGTATGACTATACATTTTTTGGCATTTAGCTTTAAACCATGGCGCTGGCACCAGTTATCTGTCCCCGTGAGACCTTTTTGAAGGATGTTTGTGTCAGCTGGAGAGTCGATTATGGCGCCCAGTTTGCAGTCGTCTGCGAACTTGGTGAGCCATAGTCCTCCCACGTTTGCCTGTACCTCGGAAAAGTATATACCGAACAAGAGTGGTCCCAGGACAGAACCCTGTGGGACGCCACTTGTGACCGGTTTCGAGTCTGACATGGCTCCAGCAACTCACACTCTGTGGGTTCTGTCTTTGAGCCAGTTTGCGACCCATCTTGTGACATAGGGGTTTATATTTAAGCTGGATAGCTTATCTATGATGCCCGAGTGGAGTATTGTGTCAAATGCCTTTGCAAGGTCCAGATAGGCTGTGTGGACTACCTTCCCTTCATCTATGGCTTTGGTGACTGTTTCAAGAAGTCAACCAGGTTCAAAAGGCAGGATCTGCCCTTGACAAAGCCGAACTGGGTAGGATCTAGTGTCTGTAGGTCCCCAATGTCTTTGTTTATGAGCTCCATGATGATCCTCTCCATAGCCTTGCAGACTAAGCTAGTCAGGCTTATGGGGCGATAGTTTCCAGGGTCTGTAGAGGCTCCACCTTTGTGGAGTGGGACCACTGTTGCTGTACGCCATTCTGTGGGCACATATCCTGTAGTGAGGCTGAGATTGTATAGCTGTTTTATTTGAGGGATTAGTTCCTCTTGGAGTTCATGTAGGACACAACCTGGGATGCCATCTGGTCCCATGGAAGCAGTGTTTTTTGCTTTGGAGAGGGCAGCCTTCACCTGAGCATCAGAGATGTTTGGGAGGCAGCCCTCTGCCGGGATAGATACTTGCTCTTTTGGGGGTTTGCACTGAACCTGTCTGCCAGGATATTGGCGATGTCTGTGGGTTCAGTGTATTTTTTGTCGTTTAGAATCAACTCAGAAGTCTGGGAGTTGCATCCCAGGTTCCTAACATAACTGAAAAAAGCCTTATGATTGTCTTTGGTGTCCTGTGCAATTTTTCTCCCGAAGCTGGCCTTGGAGGATTTTATGAGGGATCGTAATTTTTTGCTAGTACTGATCAGAGATGCCTTCCCTATTAGGGATTTTGCTCTATCATGTAGTAGCTTCCTCCTTCTGTTGTACAGTTTACTTATGGCAGGGGTCCACCAGACTGGACGCCTGCCTTTGGATGATTGGGTCTTGGTTTTGTTTGGGATAGCATGATCCATGCATTCCTGGAGATGTCCGTAGAATGCGTTTATATAGGATTCTGCAGTTTGGGCCGTAGTTTCCACTGGCCCTGGGGCCTTGAAGGATTCCACTTCGGTTTTGAGAAGTGAAAAGTTCGCTTTTGAGAAGTTTTTCACTGTGGTTTTCAGGGCTGGGGGTGGGGTCGGGATGTGGACATCCAGTGAAATTAATTTATGGTCTGATCTTACCAATGAGGGATATACTTCTGGTGTGGAGCATAGTCCCCCCATGTTGGTAATGATCAGGTCTAGTATGTTGTCTCCTCTTGTGGGAGTGGTGACTAGTTGTTCCATAGCATTTGAGTTTATAATTTCCAGGAACCTTTGGGCTAAGGTGCTGGGGCTTGAGTAGTGCTCCCAATCAATGTTTGGGTAGGTGAAGTCGCCCAATATAATGGTGTTCGGAGAGATCTTCATGTTCTCCAATGTTTTCAGGAAAGCCGAGTGGGATTCCTGACTTTGAGAGGGTGGTCTGTAGGAAGCTATAAACTGAAAAGCAGTCTTGCCCACTGTTAGTTGCACATGGATGGTCTCCGATACTTTGTGCAATGCCACTAACCTGGAGGTGTGGATATCCTTGATAAATATGGAAACTCCCCCTCCTTTTGTGGTTCGGTCCGGGTTTTGGGGCCGAAAAGCATGATATGAGGTATAGCCTGGTAGTGCTGGGGTGCTCTCTGGAGCCTTGAACCAGGTTTCTGTCACTGCACAGACATCGATGTTCTCCATACTGAGGAGAGCTTGATGCGTGCATCTTGAGGTTAAGACTTCTGGCATTAAGCAGCATTACCCTTAGTTTCTTGTTCCTTGTGCTGTCTATGGGGGTGGATTTGACTTTTGAGCCTTGCCTAAAAAAGGCACTATGGGGGTGGCAAGAGCCTTTGCCAATATCCGAAAGCCCAGTGGTGACAGGTGCAAGCCGTCCCTAGCGAAGCAACGTGGCTTGTCGAGCATGTCATCCCAGGCTGACAGACACTGGATCCCCTTTGAATGACACCAAAATTTTAGCCAATTGTTAAAATCGATCATTTTGTCTTTGTACTGTGGAATCATTCTAGGTGAGGGTAAGATGCTGCTCAAGGTCAGGGTCATACCAGCCTGGGCTACATGATCAGAGAGCTCCTCTATGTCTCTTTTCATGTAGTCCAGGGAGGTACGTCTCAGGTCATTCACACCAGCATGTACAATGACTGAGTCATATATGTATTTGCTTTGGAGTGACCTGAGTGCTTGCGTTATGTGGCGGACAGAGATTTTCCCTCCTGCTCACACCTGGTGAGGGTGTCTTTCACCATGGTTCCGAACAAAGAGGAACCATCAAAGGGGGCGTCGGTGAATGAAGACTTGAAGGCCTCCGCGAAATGACAAAGGCACATCCAGGCCTGCCTCCTAAGGGGCGACTCCTGATCTTGCTGCCCTACTCGCTCCCTCGGCTGTATATGAAATCAGCCTCATGGAGGAGTTAACGATGGAATTGAGGGTACACACATGGGCGTTAACCGTCTGGGCCACCGCCTCAGAAACGTTACCTGTGAGAGTATATCCAAGCTCCTTAAGGAGATTTCTCTGGAGCTGTGTAAAGCGAGATAAGTAGTTCAGAGACCGTAAGGTAAAGGTCGCTGAAGAGAGAGTATGCTTCCCATACTGGTCCATGGTCCTAGACTCCTTGTTAGGAGGATGGACGGTGGAAGAAGTCTCAGCTAATTCCTTCTGGGTGGCCGCTGCCACCACCATGACATCCACAGGGACTCCTTTGGACAGAAATTCCTTACCCGGGGGAGCAGACAGAAATTTATTGGGTCTCCTGGGGACTAGTTCCAGAGAGTCAGGGTTCTCCCACACCCTCCGACAAATCAAATCCAGGAGCTCGAAGGGTGGGGACACCCAGGAGGCAGAGGGCTGAGCACCGAAGGCCTTCAGGAAGACAGACCCCTCCTTGGAGGGGGCTTTGGACGGCCAGTCACCTCTTTGCTTCAATATCTCTAGGATGTCAGAGAAAGAACCATCCTCAGAGGATGACTTGGGGGACCCCTCCGATTCCTCGAGGTCAGTATCTGAGGTGAGAGACTCATCCTGGGAGTCTATGTGCTTCCTCTTGCACGTTTTCTTTCTAGGGGGCTCCTCAGGCAAACACTCTGAGGGGCCCTCAAAACTTGGGGACCACTCATGGGGGTACACTGAGGCCCTGGGGCTCCGCTGGCTAAAGATAGGTGGTGATCAGAGACCCGCACCGGAGTGGTAGGGGACAGAATGACAGACCCACATGATGTCGCCGACGATCTGGCCAGCGCACTCCGCATGGCCTCAAAGGCTGGTTCCCCTGAGTCAGAGGAGCGACCAGCCTCCGAGGCCACGATAGGAGTCGGGCTTCCCCGCGCCAAAGCACCGAGAGGGAGACCAGGAACAAAGAGATGTCTCGAAGCCTCTCCCTCGGGTCCGACTGAAGAATCCAGAGTCCTGAATCCCATGGACGGCGCCAACAGGATTGGTGCCGACGTCGGCACCGGTAAGCCAGGAGGGGCCATCGGAACTGACCTGGAAACATCAGATGGAGCCGAACACTCTGGCTCCGAAGGCTGGGATGCGCTCGGAGGAGGATGTATCGAAGTAAGTTGCAGGATGGGCTCATGAGCCGACTGGGACAGACCAGAGAACAATTTAGCCAAAACCGGTGACTGAAGGAGTCTCTGCACCACCCTATCGATGTCCGCATCCGATAAAGTCCTGGAGGATTTGGAGGACAGGGAGGGAGATCGAGATCTTCTCTCAGGTGATACTTGCCTAATACTAGGCGATTGGCTCCGAATAGGTTCCAATATAATTGGAGCCGACGCCGGTTCCATCATCACAGACACTTCCTGCGGCCCAGAGGACAGTGGAGCCGAGGATGTCGAAGCTAATTTAGCTACTTTCTCCAGTGGCTCTGAGGAGACTGAAGGAGCCGGAGACCTCTTTTTCGATTTAGTGGTTCTAGGTTTAGAGCTGGAAGCAGATTCCAGACCCTCTTCGAATGAGGGTTTCAGAAGTCCCTTCAGAATTAACTTATTCTTTCTTTCCTGAATTACCCTAGGACTAAATGCATGACAGAATCTGCAAGACTCCTGCAGATGGATTGCTCCCAGACAATAAACACATACCGAATTGTCCATCGGTAATGGACATTTTATAGCCACACTGAGCATTTCTTGAAGCCCGAGGGCTTGTGCTCCTTAGAATCTTTAGACATATTAAGAAATTACCAAAAATCACCAAGACAAAAAAATCACAGGTACTAAACCCACTGGAAAAAACAGTCACAGATTACACCACACTGAGCGCGGGAAAAAACTACCACTAACAAACTAACAAAACAATCCTCTGATACACACACAAAAGGGACTATGACTAAAACCTCTAATTTAAACGGTTTTAGACCAGAAGTTAGTATACAGGGAAGCAAGGGGACAGACTAGGCCCTCTAACTTAAACGGGCCTAGCCCGTTGGAACAGCTAGTGGGATACCACAGAAACAAACACACACAAAGTTTTTCACAGAAAACACCAAACTAGCAATAGCTATTAAAATAGTTTTTTGTTTGTAACAAATTGTCTCAAGAAGAAGAAAAAAGGTACTTAGCCACAGCCAAGAGCGAGACCACGTCCAAGCTACACAAGCGGCAAACGAGATCTGGGGATATAGAGCAATGCAACATGGGATACCATCTTAGCCAAGCCAAAAGAAAGACTTTGAGCTAGAAAAGTTTGGCTGAGTTGGAGCCGATATTCGGCTCCGAACCCACGGGTAAGAATGTAGGCGAGATTGGACTACATAACATCTATGGTAATTTTAGAGCTAATACCTGCTGATGAGCGCTGGCCTCCGGGGATATGTGCATTTATCAGACCAAAACCAATCCGGGTCTCAGCCTGGCAGCGAATTGATTTCTTTTGGTCGAGTGTCCTTTGTTTTTTTTTTTTTGGTTATTTTGTGTTTGTCGCTGACTTAGTTTTATTAAACATTTAATAATCATGGTTTAAAACTGCAATGAGTTTGAAGGGTCTTTACTGTCTGTCTTTAGGTACTATAGCCATCACAGTTTTCTTCCAAGATGATGGTGCTTCCTCTCTTAAAATACAATTAAACAAAATCTTCCAGATCTTTATCACTTTCTTCCCTAACGTCCAAACTTCCACAAAAATACCATTTGTTTCAGGAGTCTCTCCTGCAGACTGAATATACATCACTGAAGACCACAGATGAAGAATCCACTTAAAACACCAGTTTATTGCACCTCTAGCGCTTCTGCAACCGCCTTCAATGAGTATAAAACATCATATAACTTACACAGTTTATATACCCTAATACATCAAACAATTAAACAAGCAGGCTAAACCAATCAATAAACATTAAAAAATACTTAACTATTTTCTCATCAAATAAGAAGCCTCCAGTTACATTCCACATTCAGACCCTGAGGAAATAAAGTGTCATATTTCAAAATGAAAATACTTTCTTTATATAACAACTTTTTATACAAATCATCAGAAAATACACCCTTCATAATATGTTCTAAGATAGTGGCTTGTAACCCATTTGGATTAGAATTGTGAGCCAGCGTAAAATGTTTAGCAACAGGGCTATCTTCTTTACTATTTATAATATTCCTGACATGTTCCTGCAGTCTAGTTTTAAACTTCCTCTTACTTTCTCCTATATATACAAGATTACACGGACATTTCAACGCATAAATAATACCTTCAGTATTACAGCTATACATATTTTAACCTCAAATACATGGCCATTTATATACTTAAAAGTTGGAACAATATAATGAGACACATTGCAATGACCACATTATGAAGTTCCTAGTCTCTGCATGGTCCTATATTGCAAAGTCTCAGTTGGATATTTAAATTTATTATGTACCAAGATATCTTTTAAATTCCTATCTCTACGAAATGAAATGCCTAAAGACCTAGACAATAAATTTTTTAGGTCCACTGATCTAAACAAAAAATTCCAGCAGTGTTTAACAATATCTATTAAAACATCACTGAAAACACTATATGTAGAGACAAAATAAACTAGTCTTTTCTCTTTATTTCTAACATCTGACTTATACCCCTTACTTCCATACTTATAAGTACCAACTTTATGTTGTTCATTAATAACCTTATCTATATCTATAGCTGTTTGAATACTAGCTTCACTATAGCCCCTCAATATAAACATCTCACTAGTCACACTAATTTCTTTAAAGAAGTCCATGTCAGTATTACATAGCCGTCTAAGTCTCATACATTCCCCACAGGGCAAGGAGATCAACGTGTGAACTGGATGACAGCTAGTCCCCATCAAATACTGATTACTATCAGCAAATTTTCTATGCACAGACGTACGTAAAGTGTTACTGTCCTCCAAAATCAGATGTATGTCTAAAAAAGTTATATCTTTGCTCACCTGTATGTCATCAAAGGAAAGTCCAAATCTATTATGTTGCATAAAGTACAGTTTTGTACCTACCATAAATGTAGATGTCCGAACAGGAATGCATCTGCAGTCCTTACAAATGGGTTGTCCTGTCGTCAGGCAGCCCTTCGGTCGGCCGGATTCCAAAGTCTGGGTCTGGCCTCGGCTGGTGTCGCACTTCACCCGACGTCATAGCTGCAGTTCTTCGGGTATAAAGGCATCAGCCGACGCCATTTTCCTCAGTGTTTCTTGCCCCAGATGCCAGTTGCCCTCTTGGATAGCTAAATTTTGGATAAATGCCAATGTTTCCAAATAGTAGAAGGCAAACACAAAAAATAAGCATGTATGTACATATAATACAAACAAATACACCATAAGAAATCCCCCCCAGCTAGCTATTAGATGGGCAAATACCCTAGGAGTACCACAGAGGGGAAGGAGGGTGGGTAATCCTGACTGCAGATGCATTCCTGTTCGGACATCTACATTTATGGTAGGTACAAAACTGTACTATGTCCTTCAAGGATGCATCTGCAGTCCTTACAAATGGGTAGAATACCATAGCCAAACTAGGGGAGGAGGAAGAGGAAATTATGGTGTAGTTAGGATCCATTGCAAAACAGCAGTGGCAAAACCTGCTCGGGATCTAGAGTATAAAGGTAAGTTATAATGCTTGGCAAATGTATGCACGCAGGTCCAAGTAGCAGCCTCTATAATGTCCTTGGTAGCCACTCCTCACAAGAAAGCTGTGGTAGTGGCTGTAGCCCTTGTAGAATGAGGCCTTATGTTCTGTGGAGTTTGCTTTCCATGGTAGGAGTAACAGAATCTGATGCAATTTCCTATCCACTTGGAGATTGTCTGTTTTGAAATAGCTTTTCCTTCCTTTCCTGTTGCGTATGCTACCAGAAGCTGGTCAGTTTTTCTATTGCCCTTGGTTCTGTCCAGGTAGTAGCGCAACTGTCTATGTACATCCAAAGTATGCAGCAGTCTTTCCCCCCTGTTCTGTGGATTGGGGAAGAAGGTAGGTAGGTGGATAGCCTGGTTTAAAGACACTCTGGATACCACCTTAGGCATAAATGTAGGATTTGTTCTCATGGACACTCTATCTTGATGGAAGATTAGGAAGGGTTGTACTGCCATTAAAGCCTGTAGCTCAGAAACCCTTCTTGCTGAGGTAATTGCCAGCAGAAAAGCAGTTTTCCAGGATAGGTGTTGAAGATCTGCTGTTGCTGCTGGTTCGAAGGGGGAGTGTCAATTTTTCTAGCACAAAGTTCAAGTCCCATGCTGGTAATGGTGGTTTCCTAGGAGGTTTTACATTTTAATTCCTCTCAGAAACTGCCTGAGTAGAGGATCTTGAGAAGACAGGGGATCAAGCTGTATTCTGCAGAAATAGCTGATGCATGTATCTTGATGGAGGAATAGGACAGGCCTGTATGGAGAAGCTCTGCCAAATACTCCAGGATGTTGGCAATGTCTACTTTGACACATCTTTTTCCCTTTCAGTACTCCAAATGAGAAACCTTTTCCATTTTCCTGCATAGTTCCTTCTTGTTGAGGGTCTGCGGGCCTCAAGGATAATGTCTTTAACCCTTTGGGATAAATCTGGGTTAGTTGCTCTTATGTAATGTTCCAGGCAGTCAGTTGCAGAGTTTTCAGGTTTGGATGCAGGGTGTTGTAGCCGCTCTGAGTTAACAGCAAAGGAATCAGGGGTAGTGTCCACATTTTCCCCCGAGACATGCTCCACAGTAATGGGTACCAATGTTGTCTTGGCCAGTCTGGAGCTATCAGAATGATCCTTGGACGTTCCTCTTTGATTTTCAATAGCACCTTGTGCATCAAAGGAAGAGGTGGGAATGCATATGCTGTCAGGCCTTTCCAACTGAAGGATAGAGAGTCCACCTTCCAAGCAAGTGGGTGGTACGTCCTTGTGCAGAATTTCTTGAGCTGGTGATTGAGTGGGGATGCGAATAGGTCTATTTGTGGCAGTCCTCATTTTCTTGTGATGACCTTGAAGATGTCCGGGTGTAGCATCCATTCGTGAGCATCTGAAGTAGTTCTGCTTAACATGTCTGCTAGGATGTTTTCTTTTCCCGGTACAAAAATTGCCTGTAACTGAATGTTGTAGCTCAGAGCCATATTCCATAGGTCCAGTGCCATCCGGCATAGAGGGTATGAATGAGTGCCTCCCTGTTTGTTGATGTACCACATGACTGTGGTGTTGTCTGTCCTTATCATCAACTGCCCTTCTTGGAGGAATGGTTTGAAATTCTGTATTGCTAGTTTTACTGCCAGCATTTCCTTTTGATTTATGTGCAGGTGCAGCTGATCTGGAGTCCATAAGCCTTATATGCGCTTGTCCAGCATGTGGGCCCCCCAACCGAGGTCTGAGGCGTCCGTTGTGATGGTTTGGCTTGGTTGAATGCTGTGGAAGGGCAAACCTGGGTTTGACTGGCATGCCTGAGCCCACCATAGGAAGTCTTGTTTCAGGCATGGGATTAGTGGTATTTCAGTTTCTAGGCTGTGCCTGTGTTGAGACCATAAATTCTTCAGGTACCACTGTAGCTTTCTCATATGCAGTCTGGCATGAGGGACCAGGATTATGCAGGATGCCATGAAGCCCAAAGCCTGCAGTACTTTCCTTGCTGTTAGTTTGTTTTCCTTTGTTAATGCCAAGAAGTAGAGAGGAAGTTGTTCTTGTTTTTCTGCAGTCAGGAATGCCATCTGTTTTACTGTGTCCAATTCTGCACCTAAGAAGGTTATTCTTTGGGATGGTGTCAGTCTTGATTTTTTTATATTGACTGTATATCCCAGGGCTTGCAGTAAGCAAATGACTGTTTGTAAGTCTTCTGTTAGCTTGTTTTTGTTGTCCGCTTCTATCAGGCAGTCGTCCAGGTATGGATATATTTGGATTCCCTGAAGCCTGCAGTGAGCGATTACTGATGCCAGGCATTTCGTGAACACTCTGGGCGCAGTAGATAAGCCAAAGGGCAATGCTGAGAATTGATAATGCTCTGATCCTGCAAGAAATCTGAGGTATCTTCTGCAATTTGGTCGTATGGGGACGTGCAGGTATGCCTCCTTGAGATCTAGAGTCACCAGCCAATACTCCTTGCCCAGCATGGGAAGAAGTTGCTGTAGGGTCAGCATTTTGAATTTTGGAACAATGATGAATGTGTTTAAAGCGGACAGGTCGAGAATAGGCCTCCAATTTTTCTCTTTTCTTGGTACCAGGAATAGTCTGGAGTAAAATCCCTTTCCTTGTTCCATAGATGGTACCCTTTCCACAGCTCTCATCTTTGCTAATTGAGCTATTTGTTTTAGAGCTTCTGTCTTTTGATTTGGTGGTAGGTTTGGCATTCCTCTTTTTCCTGGTAAAGTATGGAAATGAAACCTGTAGCCTTGGTCTATAGTTTGCAAAATCCACTTGTCTCTTGTGATGTAGTGCCAGTTTTTTGAGAATAAGGCTAACTTTCCGCCTAAGGGTGCTGCCATTTGTTCCCTGGTAGGCGGTGTCAAAGGCAAGTCACTGTGATTGTCCTGTTGCAGTGGCAGTAGTTGTATCTGTGCCCCGCTGGTTACCTTGCCACTGGCGTCCCCTGTAGGCACCTCCTCTGGATTGATTTCTGCCTCTGGAACGCCTATTCCTGCCTCTCTGTTTTTTAGAGGAGTCTGGAAAGGACCAATTTTTGGAAGGCCAGTTCCTGCTAAACCTTGGGGGCTGAACCTGTAAGAAATCTTTTACTGTTTGTACAGATTTTGCCTTCTCTTCCATTTTCTTCAGTACCTGCTGAGCAGGAGAACCAAATAAACTGACCTTATCCATAGGAGCATCTAATAGCTTTGCTTTAACATGATCCGGCAAGACCTGTTCTTTCAACCATGCATGCCTTCTTATAACTGTGCCAGTCATGGCTGATCTAAAGGAAGCCTCCAGTGCATCACAGCCACATTTTAAAGAATGGTTACTACCTGCTGAATGTTATTCACCATTTCTAGAACATATTTCTTATCTAAAGAATCATCCGAGGACAGTTTCTTAGTTAACTGATCAAGCATAAACTCCTGGTATTGGATCATATGAAACTGACAGTTCAATGCCCTAGCTGAGAGAGTAGCAGAGGTGTATACTTTTTTACCCCATCTCTCTAAGGACCTGGATTCCCTTTCAGAGGGGAGAGGGTTTTTAACTGAGGTCGAAGCTACTGCCTTAGGCCCCTGGGAGATAGTCTCGGGATCTGCAAAAGGAGCCTTGTATAAATGGTGATGTGTGTCCGGGACCCTGTAGAACCTATCGGGCTTAGCAGGGGCTGGAGGTAAAGTATCAGGAGCAGTGCAAGCATCATTAAATGCATCATCTACAACAGGAAGAACTGGAGGTATAGCTAAAGGCCTATGTTGTGGTAAATGCAAAAGGTCCTAAGCCTTTTCCTTGAATCTGAGAAATCTTGCCCTGCCATTGGAATTGCTCTCTCATGGCATGTAAGGTTTCCCCAAAGGAAAATTCCTCTGGTGGAGAGGCAGAAGGAATCGATTCCTCAGCATCGGAGTCTTCATAAGCAGAAAAAGGAGCCTCTGGATGGTCTGTATTGTCTGTATCATCAGAAGAATCATCTGAGGACACTGGCTCAGGGGGCTCTGCTCTAGGTCTCTTTTCTGGAGGAGGTTGAGAGGCCCTGTCGGGATGAGATTGGGATCCCCTTATTAAAGAGATGAGATCCTCTGCCAGAGTGAGCATTTGGGAACTGGAACTGGGCCTGTGAGAGGGGGGCTTAACAGGCACAGACTTAGAAGTTTTGGCTGCTTTAGCCCTGGCAAAGGCCTTTATGGACATGGCTGCAGGCGGCCTAGCAGCACCACGTGCAGGGGTTGAAACATCCAAAGGGATGGTGTCCGATAATTCTTGTGAAACCACAGTAGCAGGTTGAATTTCAGAGGCCGATTCAACCAGGTTAGAAGGGGCCTCGGTAGTAGTCATGGATTCGGCTGAAGATAGAACCGTTTGCTCGGTTTCGGCCGAAACAGAGACACTCGCGGTTTGCTTAACCGCGGTTTCGCGAGTGTCGGTCCTTTTCTTTGCGTTTCTTAACAACTTGGGAAGTCGGAGGATCCGACGGCATTATGTACGCAAAATCTGAGCCGAAAAACTGTTCAGCAAACTCCGACCGACGTCTAAGCGTCCGACGGTTGAAAGAAGCACAGGCTAAACAAGCTGCTACGTCGTGGTCTGGGCCTAAACAAGGTAAGCAGTAAGAGTGGAAATCTTTATGAGGTATTTGTTTCCTACAAGTTAAACAGTTATTCACTTTTTCTGACATCGGCTGAGGCAAGAAAGAGTCCCCAACGGGGTACTTAGCTTTTTAGAAGTCTTCGAAGTAGTATTCGGTAGTAGTAATCTCTGGATCTGACCGACCGGTACTTGCGAACAGCTTCTGCTTCGGGTGCCACACGGCAAGAAAGACTGGGGAAAATGGCGTCGGCTGATGCCTTTATACCTGAAGAACTGCAGCTATGACGTCGGGTGAAGTGCGACACCAGCCGAGGCCAGACCCAGACTTTGGAATCCGGCCGACCGAAGGGCTGCCAGACGACAGGACAACCCATTTGTAAGGACTGCAGATGCATCCTTGAAGGACATCTTCTATAAACTGACCAATATAAGATGTTCCACCTTTACAAATAAAAACAAGATCTATAAAACGAAAATAACTAACTACATAATTTTAAAAAAAAAATCTATATGATATAACCATTCTAACTCATAAAAACTCATCAGGTTGGCATACATGGGGGCAAAAGATGCCCCCATGGCAGTGCCCTTGATTTGTCTGTATATTTGTTCATTAAACATAAAAAAATATTATTCAAACAAAATTCCAATATTTCAATAATATAATACGTTACTGGACTATCCCCCAAAAAATATTTTACTGCTTCTAGTCCAAACTGACACTATGTTAGTATACAAACAACATCAACACTTACAAAAAACATTTCTGCACTCCATTGTATTTTAGATAATTTTTCCAAAAAATCTAAACTATCCCTAATATAACTACGTAACTTTATTACGTAAGGGAATAAATATTCATGCAAAAATTTCCCAATATTAGATACAAATATTTTTATTATTTATTTTATTATTTTATTTAAAATATTTTTCTTTTGGTTCGTGCAGTGATTATATATCACTGTTTTCATCTCATAGCTTCCTACTAATTCTTAGTTGTTGAGCCTCATCTACCTCAGACCTTGGCATAAGTAAGTCTTCCATAAATATTTCCACTTGTGCTCTCTTATTTCCACATTGCTCTGGTTTATACAAATTTTCATAAAATTTCCAAAATATATCCAAAACCTCCACAGGATGTCTGGTTACTTTTCTTGTTGCAGGCTACCCTAAAGTTTGGCAATAATCCTTTCTATTTTCTGTTGCCTAAGCTGTTGTGCTAAAAGTGCGTGTGCTCTACAGTTATCTACAAACAGTTGTCTAACAGAAATCTTTCTAAATTCATGCAAATTATCCAGATACTCCTTTATTTTCTCTTTAACACCCTAGGGTTTGCACCTTCTGTGAGATTCCTCTTATTCTGCAATACTTTATCAGTCCTCTAAATAATTCCTGTTTGTATTATTTTTGCCCCCTGGACCTCATTACCAGCCTGGCTGCCAGTACCCAATGTCCATGCTGGGTATACCATCTATTCTTCAATCCCCTGGACTTATTCCATATTTGATGAGGCCGGCAGTATATCTTTAAGGTGTCCTGGGCCCTTGGCATGCCTGTGCTGCTGTGTGGGTGGATTTTTGTTAATGATCTACTCAGTACATTTCCCCATCCCAACAATTGTACACGGCTGAGGGAAACTCCCCTCTTTGGACTACATCTCTCATTAGGAAGCATTTCAATAAGCACCCTCCCACCTGGTATGGACAAACCCATCCCTTCCCTGCCGCTCTGTTACCTGAGCCACAACTCGAACCTGGGTCAGGTGGGCTGTGGTCAGGGTTTTATCCCTGTGTGTCACTAGAGTGGAAAAATTCTTTTTATTTCTTAACCATATCTTTCTCTTTTTTTTACCCTATTTTTAAACTGCATTTTCATTTTATCCACTCACTAGATATAAACGTGAGGAAATTTCTATTTTCTCTAGTAACTTGAACAATTTCCACTACAAATTCCTAAACTTCCTCTCTAACAGGTAGGTAGAAAAGCACCAGTGTCTCATTTTTACTTCATTACCCTGCATTTTTATCTTAATTTAATTGGGATATGATCTGAAATAGTTACTGGATGTGTGCTGAAGCTTTCAATTAAATGCACATATTCCTGCAAAATATAACTTATCTAGCCTAGCCCAATTACTGTACCATTGGGAATAATATGCAAATTCTGACTTCCTACTACTGAATTCACATTTTCCTTACCAAATATTTTTTTATAAATTTTTTCAGAAATTTACCCTCTTTTGCTTTATTTTCCCTTCTAGCTCCCCCTGATACATTCTTTGAAAATCAAATTCCAGTCCTCATTTATAAGTAATATTCCCTGCTGGAGGCAGATTATTTTTCCCAAAATTTTCTTAAGGTCCATAATAGCAGTTTTTGGTGAAATATAAATACAAGCTACCATTACCCTCCTGTACCAATAGCATCTTACTACCAGAAATCTACCATTAGTCTTTTTCCCCCTCTTCTATCAGTATTGGAGTCCCTCTAGCAATTAGTATAATTACTCCCCTTTTCCTTTGTCCCTGACATTCTGCTGAATGCTCATCCTGAAATCCTCTCTTTGTCAAATTCACTTGCCCATTTCTTTCAAAATGCATCGCCTGCAGGACTGCCATTTGTACTCTGCATTTCTTAATATAATTCAACAGTCTTTCCTTTTTGCCTATACCTGTAAGGCTATTTATATATATCTAGTCCAAGATAATATAGTGTAGCCATTATGATAAAAAGCTACTGTTCCCACCTATTACACATGACAATTTTTGCATGTGTATTTGCAACTTTTGTGTTACATGTACACACTAATGTTTGGAGGCTGATCTTTTATACAACTGCTTCTTCTCATCTCCACTTGAACTTATGTTGCATTTTTCAAGACTTTTTGCAATCCTCAATAAAAAAAAAATAAATAAAATTTATTTTCAGAACACCCCCATGACCTATTAAAAAGAAGTTATGTACTCACGTTGTTCCATGTCAGTTGTTCCATCTTGCCTTCATTCTTCACTGATGGGTTCGGAGACGATCCTCTGCTCCGACATGGCCGACTAGCATGCTCAAAGTTTTCCAGTAGCTCGAGATCCAACCTCTTATCTCACAATGCACTGCTGGAATTACCTTAGATCTTGTTTGCTGTGTACCATATAGAGATACTATTAATTATTCTGCCTAGGAATGAAGACACATTGAGAAACCAGGATGAAGACAGCCTTCAGGTCAACTGCCAGCCAGGAGGGGGAAGGAAGGAGGGACGTGAGAATGAAGGCGAGATGGAACAACCCGCATGGAACGTTATGGTGTGTACATAACTTCTTTATGTGAAGTTGTTCAATCTCGCAGTTCATTCTTCACTGATGGGTAGCGTCCCTAGCACCCTAACCGTGTGGCTCACGGAAGTACACTCTTCAGAACTGTAGAGCCAAATAAAGCCCTGTCCCTGGAGGCCTTATCCACTCTGTAATGAGTTATAAAAGTGTGAGGTTTAGACCATGCGGCTGCAGCACAAATGTTGTCTAAAGGTAATTTGGCTTGAAAAGCTGAAGAGGTAGAAACTGCTCTGGTTGAATAAGCCTTCACCTTACTAGAGAAGGGCATGTTATGACAAGAAAAGGTGCAAGTGATACAAACTGACAGCCACTTAGAGTTGTTTTGGAGAATGGTTTACCTTTCTTGGCCTCAGAAATAGACACAAAAAACTGATCTGATTTCCTAATCTCTTTTGTTCTAAATAAAATCTAAGTTGTCTGTGAACATCAAGTTTGTGCAACATATATTCCAATTTGTTGGTGTGATTAGGGAAGAAAACAGGCAACTCAATGACTTGATCAATGTTAATCTCTGAAGATACTTTAGGTAAAAAGGATGGGTTTGTCCTGAGAGATACTCTGTCAGCATGAAAGACCATATGAGGCGGCTTGATGGATAGGGCTTGGAGCGCTGACACACTGCGGGCTGAAGTGATGGCTACTAGGAAGATAGTTTTCCACGACAGAAATTTTAGATCACAAGAGGATGCAGGTAAAAAGGGAGGAAGAATAATGCGAGATAACATAAAATTCAAATTCCAGGGAGAATAAGGAGTCTTCACTGGAGGCCTCATGTGAAAGGAAGCTTTTAGAAAAGCTTTAGACAATTGGTGAGCCATAATATTCAATCCATCAATCCCCAGATGGAAATTAGATATAGCAGCTAGTTGTACCCACACCGTAGCAGCCACTGCTCCTTTGTTGAAAATTTCTGTGAAGAATTGTAAAATAGAAGATAATGGTGCTTGGTAAGGGTCAATATTATGAGAGGAAGCCCAAATGGAGAATCTCTTCCACTTTCTACGATACAACTTTATAGTGGAAGGCTTATGGGAAGCCAACAAAATTTGACTAGTGTCATGGGAAAGATTATAAAGCCTGGCTATGCGGGGAATTGGAGCAGCCAAGCAGTTAGCTTCAGTGTCTGCAATGAAGGATGGAGATCCCCTGACGGATGCGTCAATAAGTCCGGAACTGGGTCCAGGATCCATGGGTCTTCCAGAATGTGATGGTAAAGAAACAGAAACCAAGTCTGCCGAGGCCAATGAGGGGCTATAAGGATGATTGTCCGTCCCAGAGACTTTGCTTTCTGTAAAAATCTGGGTATCAGAGGAATTGGGGGAAATGTGCAGAGGAGACCCAGGTGCCAATCATGGACAAGAGCATCCCTCGAGGACTGACCTGGCGGGGGAATCTGGGCAAAATAGCTTCTGCATTTGTTGTTGATATGACTGGCAAACAGGTTGCAGGAAGGCTGGCCCCATTTGCGGAAAATCCTGTCCGCAATCTCTTGTTTGAGGGACCATTTGTGGGGCAATAAAATTGCCCTGCTCAGTTTGTCCGCTATGACGCTGGATTTGCCTAGGAAGTGCATTGCTAACAGAAAGCGCTGGGATGACACTGCCCACTGCCATACTCTGAGGGCTTCTCGGCAAAGGGGGTAAAGTACTGCTCTCATCTCCAGGACATTGATATGCAGATGTGATTCTTGATCTGTCCATGTGCCTTGGGCAGTCTTTCCCTGAAAATGCCCCCCCCCATCAGGGAAACGTCCGTGGTCACAGTGGCAATTGGAGGGGGTGGCATGAAGGGATGTCCTATTGTGACATGAAGAGACGTCAACCACCACTGAAGATACTTCTTGCAAGAATTCGTTATCAGGATTGCGTGATTCATTGGAAGTTCTTGATAAGACCATTGCGTGAATAGGAGCCATTGAAGAATCCTCATATGCATCCTTGCTAACGGGATTGCCAAGATTGCTGCTGCCATCAATCCTAGTACTTTCAATACCTCTGCAGCTGGTGCTCTGTTCTTTGATACCAAGGATGTGATGTGTTGGGGAAGAATACAAACTCTTTCTGGTGGAAGACAGAGTGGTGGTTGACGTGTCTAATTCTGTCCCTATAAAAAACAATATGCTGCGATGGCAACAAGGCAGACTTTTTGAAGTTGACTGTAATGCCTAGCCGATTGTAGTGTCAGAGTAGCCTCTCTCGCTTGAAGAAGTTGATGCCTGGTGGTGGAGGTAAGGAGCCAATTGTCCAAGTACGGAAACACCTGGAATCCTAGATGCCTCAGGTGAGCCTTGACTACTGCCATGCACTTGGGTGAACACTCTGGGGGTGTAGTGAGACCAAAGGGCAGAGCTCAGAATTGATAATGATTGGCACCCATCCGGAAAATGCAGGTGATCCCTGGATGGTCTGGCCATCTTTATGTGGTAATACGCATCCTTGAGATCGATCGAGCACATCTAATTGTCTTTCCCTAAAAAGGGAAGTATGGACTGTAGCGTGACCATTCGGAACTTCTCTTTCCTCACAAATTGGTTGAGTCTGGTGAGATCCAAAATGGGTCTCTAGTCCCCGGTTTTCTTTGGAACCAAAAAGAATCTTGAGTAAGTTCCGAATATTGTTTGGTCTGCCGGGACTGGCTGGATGACACTTTTTCTAGCAATCGGTGTACCTCTATTGTTGTTTGTTCCCTGTGACTGGGTGGAACGTCCGGGATTTTTTTTGAAGGGGCTGGGTAGAGAACGGCATGAAATACTCTCTGGAAATGATACTTTGTACCCAATTGTCATTTGTTACATCTAGCCAGGCTTCTGGGTACAATGACAATCGACCCCCGACTGTCTCCAGAGTAGGACAGCCGGGCCTCCCTTCAGGAGCACTGGTAGGACTGACCAGAGAAGTGATCTCTGTCACCCTGGTGTTGCGGACCCCCTCTGCCGCGTGGGTGGCGTCTTCCATTGTAACCCCCTCCTCTGCCTCTGGAGGGGGGCTCTCCACATGTGTCTTGAAAGGTTCCTTGGGCTTTCCAGAAGCACATCTTTCCTCCCCTCTGACCTTTAGGAAAGGGTCGAGTGAGGGTGGAAAAACAGACTCCAACGGCAGAGTCTTTCCTTCTTGTTCAGACCTGGTCAAAATCTCCACCTCTGGCCCAAACAGGGATGAGCCGTCTAACGGGGTATTCGTAAAGGAAGACTTGAAGGGTTCCGCAAAGGAACAGAGTCAAATCCATGAATGCCTACGAAGAGCAATTCCTGTACCTGCAGCTCTACTCGAACCATCAGCTGAATAAGATACGAGACGCATGGACGAGTTAACTATTGAATTAAGGGTAGCAAGCTGGGTACAACCTTTGTCGATACACTCGTAGCTACAGCACCCTGAAGAGCATCTCCCAACTCCTTAAGGAAATCTCTCTGCAGTCTGGTAAAATGGGTCAGGTAGTTCAGTGATCTGAGTGAGAAAGTTGCTGAACTAAACATGTGTTTCCTATATCTATCCATGATCCTGGATTCTCTGTTAGGAAGATGGATAGACGAGGAAGTCTCAGACATTTCCTTTTTGGTGGCTGCTGCCACCACCACGGCATCAACAGGGACTCCCTTGGTCAAAAAGGACTTATTTACGGGGACAGAAATATACTTATTAGTCCTCCTAGGGACAGGTTCCATAGATTCTAGTGACTCCCATACCCTACGAGAGACCAGATCCATAAGCTCATCGTAGGGCGGAGACACCCAAGAGGTGGAAGGTTGAGACCCGAACGCCTTCAGGAGAACTGACTCATCCTCAGTAAAGTTCTTGGACTGCCAATCACCCCTCTGCCTAAGAATTTCAAGAATCTCTGCACAGGAGATGTCCTCAGAGGGGGATCTAGGGGACCCTTCTGATTCATCCAAGTTGGTGTCTGATGTTAGAGACTCCTGTGGGGAGTCCAAATGCCTCCTCTTGCATAATCTCTTCCTGGGAACTTCTTCAGTGAGAACCTCTGGAGAGGTCTCAGAAGAGCAGGGAGCGCCCTGTGGGGCTACCTGAGGCTCTGGGTCTCTACACTTGGGATGACTGGAGGAAAAAAACTGACAGAGGCACTTTAGGGGAGGAAGAGGCCAGACCTGGAGATGAGGAAGTCTTAGGAGACAACACTCGCCTCATGGCTTCTAATGCACATCTCCGATGAGGAGTCGGATCAGGAGCCGCAATCCCCTCCCGCACCAAAGCCATGGGGTCCAAGCCTGAGCTAGGAGCAGAGCTCACCCGAGCCGAAGCCCAAGAGGAAGAGTCAGCACCAAGTCCGTGCGACTATCCTCCCCGGACCCGACCAGAGAGAGTCTGCTCCTAGAGTCCCCGGTCGGCGCCGAGGAAGTCTGAGCAAATGGAGCTGACAACACTGGAACAGGTGTCGGCTCCAAGGGATCCACAATCATCAGGTTGGCCTCCTCTGGCTCCGAAGGTCCAGTATGGCTCGGAGGAGCAGACAATTCAGGAGTAATGGTCTTCGGCTCCGATGGCTGGGTCTGAGCCAACAGCAATTTAGCTAGGCCTGGTGCCTTTAAGAGCTTCTGAACCAGCCGGTCCATATCTACAGCGGACAGGCTGACCGAAGACCTGGAGGAGTGAATAGATGGAGCCGATTGGAGAAGTAGAGAGGGAGGTTTTTCGGCAACCTGTTCTAAAGCAGTGTCCCGGGTCTGAAAAAAACAGATTGTCGGCTCCGAAGCCAGTGGAGCCAAAGTCACACTTTCCAACTTTTTCCCCTTTTTTTGTCCTGGATTCTGAGTAAGATTTGGATGATTTGCTGGCCCCATCCTGGTCAGACAATGCCTCTGAGAAAGGGTGTTTAATAATACCAGTCAACTAAATTCCTCTTCCTTTCTGCAAGCACTCTAATAGAAAAGGAGTGGCAGATACTACATGACTCCTGCAGGTGCACCTCACCCAAACAGTACACACATTGCACATGGGCATCCATAACGGACATCTTTTGTCCACAGTCTGGGCACTTTTTGAACCCAGACTTAGGATGCTTTTCCCTTTCTTCAGACATAGCAACTAACTTCCTGAAAAAAATTCACAAGATCAAAAAACAACATTATTTAACTATAAAACAAATAGTTTAACTCAGAAATGAGTAATCTAATTCACTACAAAGAGCAATGCAAAAAGAGAGCACAAACCGGCCAAAAAGGCAACTAGTAACAAGAGTAATCCAAATATCAAAAAGCCCAAAAAGGGCAACTCTAATCTAACAAGCTGTAAGAAAAGGCCCAAGGCAAGCACTAGTGATTTACTGGGAAAAGGGGAAAAACAGAAAAATCTGCTAAACTAGGTAATACTATGTAGATATAATAGTATAAAGATATAAAAATGCAATAGAAAAACTTGCTGAAAGTTGAAAATTCCCACAATAGTCTCGAACAATGCTGGAAACCAAGAGATCCGTGCCGTGGCAAACTAGATCGGAGGTAATTCCAGCAGTGCATTGTGGGATAAGGGGTTGGGTCTCAAGCTACTGGAAAACTTTGAGCTTGCTAGTCGGCCATGTCGGAGCAGAGGATCAGCTCTGAACCCATCAGTGAAGAATGAACGGCGAGATTGAACAACTTCACATCTTAGGACTCGCACAAAATCATGTAAATCATCAAAAATTAAGTTTAACCCTCCAGATGGGAACAACTGCCCCAAATGGACAGTTACACCCACAGGCATTACTTAACCTAAAATTAAGGTTACCCATGCTAAAGCACGTGTTACAGCCCGTGCTCCCACTCGTACGGATTAGTTTTTGTTCTTTTCTTCTCTTCCCCTCCCAGAAGTGAAGTCTGTATGCTTTCAGAAAACATTAACTTTTAGTTCTAAGAGATGGTGTACTAGCTATCTTTAAATGAAACTAACTTGTACACTGTTTTATTACAGGCATTAAAGTATTAAGACTGCTAGGGAAGATGCTATCTTTTAATCACTTTTCAATAAGTTCATACTTTCGCACTGAACTGCTTGCCATTGCACTTTTATATTTTGTATTTTCCTCAAAAGAGAATACTTGGAACTATCAAGATTAACTGCACGTGCAGACAGCATGTCTCCATGGAAACAGTCAGTAATGAGAAAATAAAATGCTAACTCTTTGCAGATGGATGAAGGCATTTTTATCAGTTTCATTTCAGAAAAAAACTGCACCACTGTCTTCAGCTGCAGACTTTTTGGCTCCTAATGAACATTTGCTAATGGAAAAATATAAGCTAATATCATTGCAGATGCAAACATTTCCATGGCTTTCACCATTCTGTCTTATTTTCAAACCTACTTGCTTACAAAAAAAAAAAAAAAAGAAGTTATGTTCTTACCATAACGTTACATCTGTATTGTCAATCTTCATCTATTCTTGAAAGCTGGGTTACAGTTCTGATCCTCTGAACCGGCTCGGCCGTTATACAGCTTGCTCCAGCCAAAAAACTCTTGAGCTAAGAGTCTACTCACAATGCCCCTATCTACATTACCTCAGACTGAGTTTGCAGACTTATAAAAAAATAGCAGGAAAATAAATAAATGAAGCTCTGTCCAAGGTGTATTCTAATAAGACACCCAAGAGAAAGGTTCACTCCTCCACGAAACTACAGGAGGGGGAAGGAGGGTGGGATGCCAAGAATAGTTGAAGATCGACAACACAAATGGAATACTATAGTAAGAACTGATTTATCTCATTACATCCGCGTGACGCCTCCAGGTGCATTTGTAGTTAACTCCTACTGACTCCTCTAGACGTGAAATATTGCTTGTTCATATTTGCATCAATAATTCCAAACAATGCTATCTACAAGGTTTGAAAATATTTCATTTTAAAGCTTACCCAATGACAAACAACTGCATTAATATTGAACATCTGTCTAGTGCAGGTAAATAGAGATTAACTTTTGTTTTTATGACATGAATTTATATAGATATATTTTTCAATTTTTTCCTAAATAGCTCAGCAACCAAGTAACACAGACCAAACTCTTTAGTCCCATGAAAGCTCTCAGCTAGACGAATGAAATACTGCTAACAGTATGTGTGTAACTTGAGTGGTTGCGGAGATACTGTAAGTTGTTTGCAAAATATTACAAATGTAATTGTTACTGTGTTTACTGTGACTTATAAAATTATGTCCATGACCTACAATCTAAAGAATACTACCACTATAAAAATGGCTTGCGCTGAAGAATTTGCCATTTATACTTCTTCCATAACCCTATGGTTCCAGAGATATGAACATTTGTTTGAAATGCGAGGACATAATTTGATTCTGTCAAAAGGAATAGGCTCCACCCATTGGAAGTTTCAGTGCAATGATCCTGAGCTCCATTGGAGTGAATGAGTTATCTGATGTTGTCAATCCATCTATTCTTGACAGTTGGGACAGAATCCCCAGGTACTTTAGATTCTGGGTAGCCCTATGGAAGGATATTCCTGAGAACCATAGAACCTGAAGGAGGCTATTCCCTGGAGTCCAAATCCAATTTGTAATGAGTAATAACAGTATGTGGAGTAGCCCACGTTGCTGCGGCACATATTTCACTCATGGAAGCCTTAGAATGGAATACAGCTGAAGTGGCCATTGATCTGGTGGAATGTACCTTCACTGGCACAGGTAACTAGAGATTGTATTACTTACATGTATAATAAAAATAATCTCTTAACCATTTTGACAAAGTAACCATAGAAACAGATTTTCCTAAAGCTGTGCCAGAAAAGGATACGAACTGTTCTGATTTCCTAAATTGTTTAGTTCTGCTTAGGTAGGACCCGACGCAGAAATCCCAAGACTCTGGTATTCAGGCCAACTGAGGGCTACCTGCAGGCAGATAACACAAATGTGATGACTGCAACGGTGAAACATGAAGAACATCTGTTCTGATTTCCTTAACTGTTTAGTTCTGCTGAGGTAGAAACGCAATTGTCTGTAACCATCCAACAAATGTAGGCAATACTCCCCTTTGTTGGGAAAAAAATAGGGAAGTCTATGGCTTGATTAATGTTGGACTCTGAGACCACCTTCGGAAGAAAGGATGGACTGGTTCTGAGAGTAACTCTATCTTTATGGAAAATTAAGTAAGAGTGTTTTGAACATAAGGCCTGCAATTCAGACACACTTCTTGCAGAGGTTAAAGCTATGAGGAGAGGCATTTTCCAAGAAAGGAATTTTAAGTCACATGTCGCCACTGGTTCAAAGGGGATAAGTACCAGTGATTGCAGAACAGTCAGGTCCCACGGGGGGGGGGGGGTAGAGGATCTTTAAATGGAGGCTTCAATCGTATAGTTCCCTTGAGAAAGGCCTTACTTCTACGTGAAATTAAAGGGAGGTCTCCGAAGCCATTACAGAAGTTAGAGATGGCAGCCAGAATGAGTAACTGTGGAGGTGGAAGCTCCTTTAGCAAAAGGATGGTCAGAAACTCAAACTTTTCCCAAAGGAGCCGAAAAAGGTTAGAGACCATTATCACAAGCCCAGACTGAAAATCTCTTCCACTTACTAAGGTAGAGCTTCCTGGTGGATGGTTTATGTGATGCCAACAACATTTTTCAAACCGGGGATGGTATATCATTATGCCTGGCGACTAATGGAATTGGAGGAACCAAGCAGTTAGCTTGAGGCATTGAAGACTGGGATGCACCAGTCCCTGAGGTGAGACAGTAGGTCTAGAACTGGGTCCAGAAACCATG
The DNA here is from genome assembly GCF_019279795.1 of Protopterus annectens. Lineage (NCBI taxonomy): Eukaryota > Metazoa > Chordata > Ceratodontiformes > Protopteridae > Protopterus > Protopterus annectens. The sequence continues at coordinate 914,467,510 of NC_056727.1, read as the reverse complement.
GAGAGTGAATTATATGAGGCCATATGAAGAGAAACCAAATTTGTTGAGGCCAGTAGGGAGCAACGAGAATCACTTAGCTTCTCAACCTGGCTGCTTTCTTCAGAAAGAGTGAGATCAGAGAGAAAGGAGGGAAGGCATAGAGGAGACCCGGGGTCCAATCGGGGAAGAGAGCCTTTCTCGGGGACTCCCCCAAGACGGGATTAGGGCAAAGTAGTGTCTGCACTTGTTTTGGGATGATGCAAAAAGGTCACAGCAAGACTGGCCCCACTGACAAAAGATCTTCTTCACTATATCAGAATTGAGAGACCACTCATGAGGCAGTAGAATGCATCTTAGTTTGTCCACTATTACATTTAAACTCCATGAGATGTGCATTGCTAGCAGAAAGCGGTTGGAGGCAATGGACCATTGCCTTACTCTGAGGGCTTCTTGACACAGGGGTGGGATTTGGTTCCCCCTTGTCTGCTGATGTACCAGATGACGGGCAGGTTGTCTGATTGGATTGCAATCGTTCCTTGAGGGAGGACAGATTGATATGCAGATTGGCCTCTATCAGGGACCAAGTGCCTTGGACTGTCCCTCCCAGATAATTACCCCCACCCAATCTGGGAGGCATCCGTGGTCACCACAGCCTTGGGTTGAGAAAGAACAAAAGGGCAGCCCAGAATGATTTCTTCGGACTCCATCTGCCAGGATAGGTCCTTTTAACAGCGACTGGTGATAAAAATGGGGTAGTTTATTGGATGGGTTACAGTAGACCACTGATTTGCAAGAATCCATTGCAATAACCTCATGTGGAATCTTGGTAGCGGAACCAGAGTGACAGCAGCTGCCATGGACCCAAACGCCTGAAGCACCAGTAAGGCTGGTACTTGGTGCACAGAACAGAATGTACTTGGGATTTTATCTTCTGTAATCTGTGAAGCAGTGGGGAGGCTACACATGAGAGGGTGTTTAAGCTCTATGAATTCCATATCCTGAGAGGGAGTCCGTTGAGACTTCGTATAACTGACCGTGATGCCAAGACACAGGAACAATTGTAAGGTGAATTCTGTTGTCTGAAGCAGCAAATGCCTGGTGGAAGTGATGATGAACCAGTTGTCTAGATATGAAAACACCCAGAATCCGTGCAGTCTCAAGTGAGCTATTATTGCTGCCATACACTTGGTGAACACCCTGGGGGCTGCGGTTAGACCAAAGGGCAGCACTCTGAACTGAAAACGACTGGCTCCTAGCCAAAAGTGGAGAAACCTTCTTGATTGTTTGTCCATCTTAATGTGGTAATACACATCTTAGAGGTCTATCGAGCACATCCAATAGTTTTCCTCTAGAAAGGGAAGTATAGACTGAACCGTGACTGTCCTGAATTTGGAATGAAAAAATTTCTTTAGAAAGCTGAGATCTAGTATTGGTCTCCAGTCCCGTCTTGTCTGGTACTAAAAAGAACCATGAGTAAAATCCGGACCTTATCTTCTGCTCTGGTGCGACTTCCTGGATGACTCTTCTAGCAGCTTTTTTTTTATTTCTAAGGCTGCTTGGTCCCTCTGACTGGGTGGAATATCAGGGAGTCTTGCACACAGGCATCTGGGTGCAAAGAAAGTCTTCCCCTGACTGCTTCCCGAAGTAAGCAATCGGCCCCCTTTTCAAGAACGCTGAAAAGGTTGGCCAGAGAAGGAATCTCTGGAGCCCCGATTCTGCGGGCCACCCCTGCCTCTAGTACGGCATCTTCCATTACAGCTCGCCCCTCTTCCACGTGTGCCTTGGAAAGGCCTCTGGGACTTTTTGAACCACATCTTCCCACTCCTCTGATTCCTAGAAATAGGATTGCTGTGGAGCAGAAAAACGTATGCCCACTGCAGAGTCTTTCCATCGTTCTCACACCTGGCTAGAGTTTCTTTGACTCTGGGGCCAAACAAAGAAAATCTTTTAAAAGGAGCACTGAAGTAGGAACACTTGAATGGCTCCGCAAACTCACACAGGTGCATCCAAGCATGTCGTCGAATTGCAACACCTGAATCTGCTGACCTGGGTCACCCTTTCAGCTGCATGTGTAATGAGCCTCATGGACAAATTAGAAACAGACTCCAGAAGAGCTAACTGGGAGGGCCACTTTTTCTTGGACCCCTTCAGATACAGCCCCTCTTCGGGTATTCGATAGCTCCTTGATCAGATCCCTCTGGAGCCTAGTGAAATGTGCCATGAAATTCAAGGACCTAAGGGTGAAGGTCAATGGTGCATAAACACGCTTTTCAAATCAGTCCATCGCCCTAGACTCCTGGGTAGGGTGATGAACAGAGGAACTTTTCTCAGTTCCTTTAGTGGCACCCACCAACACCAAGGCATATATTGCCAAGCCTTTCACCCAGTGCTGGTGGTCCTCAGAAGCAGAGAGTATTTTATCTCATCTCCAAGGAATTGGCTCTATGAAATCAGGTGCCTTCCAAGCCCACTGAGCAATGAACTTAATGAGGTCGTCAACGGGAGGAGTCACCCAGGAAGTAGATGGGTGAACTCCAAAGGCTTTTTTTTAAGCACACAGACTCCTTAGAGGTAGGGTCTTTGGGCTTCCAATTACCCCTCTGTTTAAGGAATGTCTCCAAAAGAGACGTCTTCCAGGGGTGACCAGGGAGAACCCTCCCTAACATCGAAATCTGTGTCCTCTGTGACTGACTCTTCAGGGGAGTCCAGGTGTTTCCTCTTACACAGCTTCTTCAGAGGGGGCTCTTCAGTGGGAATATCTGAAGATGACTCAAAAGAGGGGTGATCCTTAGTCGGAAACTCTTGCATCCTTGGAGCTCGCTGTCCAGGCACGGTGATTGGTGGAAGCTCCGGGTAAGCAGGGGTCATGCAGTAAGACTCTGGTAACACAACAGCCACCTGGGAACTTGCAGTGGCCAAAGACCTCTCCACAGCCTGAAAGACAGTCCTCAATGAGGACGGACAGGAGTACAGAACAGAGAGAAACTCAGAACTGGGGTCATATCCAGCTCTGAGAGACTCGCCTCCAAAGCCGGAACAGAGGAAAGACCTTCAGTCATCGTAGTTTGAAAAGGTGAGGACAATTCAGCATAAAAAATGGGAGCTGACTGAAACACCCCTGACCCAACGGTGGAGGTACGATCCCAGGGACCCTTCAGTCCCAAAGGTATTGAGGGAATCAGAGCTGTGCCAGAACCGAAGACAAGGGTGTTGTCAGTGCCGGGGCCATAGGAACTTGCATGGTCGGAGTAGACAACTCTAATGACTCTGGGGAGGTTAGAGGAATAATATATGTTGGAATGGTGGGGGAAGGGGGTGAGAAAGAGGAAGACCCCTAGGTGTCAGAAGCTGATCCACCAACCTCACTAGGTCTACTTCAGAAAAGACTCCTGGAGAAGGGAATTGACAGTCCGGAGGGAGATTCTGGTCTTTCTATAAATAAACTAGGAAGCTGGTTCAGGAAAGGGTCAATAGACAAGAAATGTCTCGTCCTGTGTGTGTAGAAAGTTGAAGTCTTCAGTACCGAAGTAGAAGGTACAACTTGCAGAGCAGCAGGAGATGTAGGCACAGACGTAAGAAACTAAGGAAGCTGGTGCTGATGCCGGTGTTGTTAGCGGTGCCAGTGCTGTAGCTGGTTGGCACCGAAGTAGCTGGGGCTGAGAAGCCAGTCCGTTCTGTGAGTTTCGAAACCTTTAGTTTCGGTTCTGACAAGGAACCCACACAGATGGGTACCTATATTTTTTTAGATTTCTGCACCGAATGGCTGGCTTTTGAACCAGAGGCCTGAGGGGACTTATCGACCTTGGACAAAGTTTCTTCAAAGGAGGCTTTAAGAAGCCCTTTAAGAATGAGTTTATTGTGACATTCTATCAGGGCCCTAGTGCTGAAGCTCTAGCAGATACAGCACCTTACATCCAAATGACGAGCACCCAAACAAACACAACAATCATGCCTGTCAGAGTTAGGCATTTTTCTGCCATATTCTTGGCACTGCTTAAATCCAGTGGTAGTTGTAGACTCTTCTGCTATACTGAAGAAAGGAAGGAAGACAAAATCTCAGTCAAAAAGGTATACCACACACACACACCCACAGAATAATAAAAGGGAAAAAGTCTACCAATGATGGTAGGAAGAATTACCAAATGGTAGTTAGGAAAGGAGAGAGGGGGAACTACCAACAATGGTAGAAGAGAAATTCCAACAAGTAGAGGGAATCACAGGAAATAAACCACTCCCGCAAGAAAGGTGGGTGGATAAAGGCTAGGAATATTAAAGGGTATTAACTAAGACAGAAAATGAGATAGAAGATAAATAACTATGATTTTACTTAGCTGTGAGAAAAGAGTTGGTTGATGCGTCTTTCTGTAAGAGCGGCAAACGAGATCTGAAGTAATGTAGAGAGGGGCATTGTAGGAAGACTCTTAGCTCGAGAGTATTTAGGCTGGCACAAGCTGTATAATGGCCGACCCGGTTCCGAGGAACGGAACCATAACCCAACTGTCAAGAAGAGATGAAGACTGACATAAGATCACTAGTTTATACATTAAGCCAAGGGCATTCATCTAGATGTTCACCTTTGTTAAAAAAAAAAAAATATATATATATATATATATATATATATATAAAATAATCAGTGCACTTTTACACTCCATCTGCTCTATATTACAGCATATTAACTTAAACTAGCTTTTGTCTAAGCTTTCTTCACTTGTTATATTGTAAAGCCCATACTTCTTACAATTAAAAAATATACTTGCTTACTTTAATACATATAACAGTCACTGAAAACTTCCCCCACATTTAAAATATCACTGACTACATACTGCACAATACTGCTTCACTATACAACACGCAGTTTATATTGTGGCATTTTATACAAATATCATCAACAAAAATGTTTTAGTCAGTTACTTTTTTCACTTTGGTGTCCTTCTGAACATTTAATGGCAAAGTGGGGTATATACTTTACAGTCTACCCACATGTTTAACAAAGTCAGAGATCCAATCTTTCTCAGCCAAATTTTCTTGCAAAGCCATATTTCACAAATGTGATCAGAGATTTATAATCTCACATTTATTCACTAATTTTAGTGCTGCTGGTCTTCTTTTTCACATCCATCTCCCAATAAATAACTCTGGCTCAAGTCCAAGGTATGCCTACTTATTTTCTTCTCTCAAGTATTTTCTTTTGGAACACTGGAAAAGGTTTCACTGACAAATTAAAAGTCTTATGACCTTTACTGCAAGAAGAATGTGAAGCAGAGTTCTTTTCTGTTTGATGGCTCACTTTTTGTTGGATATACTTTATTTCCTCCTTAGGCTGTTCTGCATCAAAGTGTCTGATCGTCCAGGGAGAAATATTCTGAAGATAGGCAGCTGTAAGATTCAAGCTGATGTATTCAGCTATCAACATTCCCTGATTGCTGGGATAAATATGCTTCTCTTCTGCCTGGTGTACAGTGAATAATCACTTTCTACAAACATTGTCTGCCACCTCCAATTTTTAATACTTTTCTCTTTTAATACAGTTTTGACAGGATCATCTCCTACTGCTGGTATAACTTTATCTTCACTAATACAGGTCTTGGCTGCTTTCTCATGGCCAGGTTTGCAGCAAACACTTGACATGCCCTCTCAATTAAATTATGTTGTGGATACCAGTCCAGTTGCTTATCTATGCGTTCACGAAATTAACACAGTCCATTCCTTCCAGTTTCTCTGGTACAATACAAAATCTCAGGTTTTCTGTGTGTGCTTTATCTTTTAACTCTCTTCATGAAAAGTCTCCTACCCTGACAGCCTTTTCTCCATTTCAGCCTTTGACTTTTTCCAGTTTTATCAACTCATCTGAATCGCTCGCTAAAGCTATTTTTTCCAGCTTTTTATTTGAGTCGATATACTCCTTCAATGTTTCATTTATTTTAATCGCCTCAAAGTACATTTAATTTTTTCCCTCTAAATTACTGGGAGACATCTCTTGTACCAAAGTTGAACTGCCTTTTGCTGCACACCTACAAGATTCTTCAGTCAGTATTTTCTTTACTTTTTGTAGTTAACTGTCAGTTTCTCTAAATTTCTTTCTTGCTGGCATCCAGGCAGTGTATTTGCTAGCCAGCAACTGAATTTTACTCAAGCTGACAGTAACACTAGGTATTATTTCTCAGTTTCTTTTATCATATTGGGAGAACTGAAATTAAGCTGCAGATCAGTGTGCAGCCATCTTACAAGTATTAGACCTAACATCTTGTCAGCCAGAGGCAACACCCAGGAGAGAAGAAGAAAGCACCCAAAAGACCTTCTGCAAGATCCTGTTGATCAAGGACAAGAGGTCTTGTGTCAAACCTCTTTTCTCTCCTATCATCTCCAAAGCCTCCTCAACATTGGGGGCACTGGAGAGAGAAAAGCAGAGATGCAGAAAAATATGTGTTACCTCAGTCTTCAATGTCTGAGGTTGGCAATTCCCTCAAGTAAGCAATGTGCCTCCTCTTGCACTTATGATTCCCTCATTTACTTGATGGGGGGCACACCTAGTTGGAACAGGAAAGTTAAGCTGACTCAGAGCTGTGGAAGAGAGCCTGCTATTGTCTATCTGAACTTCTATCCTGACAGGAAGGGATGGACACCTCAAGGGCATATACACGCAAGCTGTAAGTATAAGGTGCTATGCTGACAGGGCCCTTTTGTACTTGCACCTGAGGATACACCAGTGTAGGGCTGTTGTCCAATACCCTAGTATGCTCAGCATTTAGGCTGAAGGTGTCACTGGCAATAAAGGCAGTGCCATCGCTGGCACTAGAAGCCCCCCTTGACACTAAAGTTTTCTGCAAATGACCTAGTCGATTCCAGTCTGCCTAACACCAAGGACTCAAAAGCTGATGACATCTAGATATGGAACAGCAACAAGGGCATCAGTACTGATGATAATCTAGGGCTAGCAGCATGGAGCCTTGGCACCAAAAGGAAATACAGCCACTGGAATTGGCAATGACAGAACCTATGCCACTGGTGAAACTGGCAATGAAGGGAATCAGTGCACTTCCTCGATGCTGACAGCTACAGAGGCAGAAGCTTGGAGTGATGATGACATAAGACATTATTGGGAATTCAACTTACCTCACTCCTATCACTGCCTAAACTGGAGACTAGGAGGAGGAAAAAAGTCCATGAAGCAAGAAGGATTCCTTATCCTCTGAACAGTACACAGAATGAACCAGATCTATCCTAGTCTACACTTACTGAGTTATAATCAACGTCCACAGAGTTTGGCAACTCTGGGGTGAAACAGACATGGAAAGAATTATGAAGATGATCAGAGATATAGCAAACCTTCAGACACTGGACCCAACCCAATTTGGTTACATGGCAGATCATACCTATTCAACCTGGTGGACTTCTTTGAGAAAGCCACCAAAGAAATGGATGAGAGCAAAATCGTTCACACTGCCTACCTTGACCTGGCCAAGGCATTTGACACAATACCCCACTCGGGCATTGTTGACAAACTCGAGAGGTTAGGTACAAACTGGTATGTCACCCGGTGGACAGCCAACTGGTTCAGAGACAGGACCCAGGAAGTTATAATTGGGGAGTCCACCTCTACAAAATGGCCAGACACAAGTGAAGCCCCTCAAAGATCAGTCCGTGGACCATTCCTTTTTGGAATTTACTTCTCAGAAGTCAAAGCCAATGTCAGTGGTCTCTGGCTGACTAAACTGATTGCAAAATTAGGAGCGGTCACTGAATCTCACACTGACAACTATTCTCCAGGAGGGGCTGACACAGACAAAACTGGTGTCAGAGTCATGGACTAACACTAAATGCAAGAAATGCATAATAGTAGCCTTTTGGAAGTCATCCATCCCTGGTAACTATCACATTGACAACACACCCCTTAGAGTTTACTGGGCCTATATTAGACTGACGAAAGACGAACCTGATATGATCAACACATAAACGTCGATCTACAAAATGAATGAAGGACGGAAACGCTGAAAGACAATGCTGAACATACTTCCCTGGCCATCAGGGTGACTGTGGGGATGAGGAAATATATCCTTTTCCCCACTGTAGAGCGGTCTCGGAGTTGTTATATATAAGTAGGGGGGGGTGTGGGGGGTGCAAGGGGGCTTGCCCCCCATGCAAAAACATTAATGAAAAGTGTTTTATGTTGTGTTTTTTTTACATTGGGTTTACTTACATGTATGGCACTGTTGCTTCCAGGAATGTATTCAGCGCTGTGCATCTCGGTATTTCCATCCTTCGCTCTTTTTGTAGATCGACATTTATGTGTCGCTCTTTTGGTGTTTGCATATTACGGGTTTCAGGCTTATAATATAGACACGAGTTTACACAGTAGTCAGGAACTTAGAGACACACATGGATAATAATCTAGCCTTTGACCATCATGTGAGGAAATCATTCTATGTTGTGCAACTTATAAACAAAGTTATGGCATCCAAGTCCAAGAAAGTCTTGGTCCTACTGTAATCGGCATTCATGAGACCTATCACGGAGTACAATGTCCCCTTTGGTATGTCCAATTGGAATGTCCACAGAGGTTCCTCACTAAAAGAATGCAAGGTGCAAGTAAAATGTCAATAAATGTAAAATGTCCTATGCAGTCTGCCTCAAGGTTCTATCTCTATATTCGATCTCCTACAGGCTTTTAAAGGGAGATGTAAGCCTGGCATAAAGGGCTGTGTCAGACTCCTCTTTGATGGACCTCCTGCATATCCACAAAATGATGGACCTCCTGCATATCCACAAAACAAACAGCACCAGAATTACCCGTTCTAAAGACTTAAACCAGGACCTGCTGGAGTGATAGGTGTGTATTCCAGAGACTACACTGTCTACGGAACACACTCCCCATCCATGTGAAGCAGAGTTTCTCCCTAATTCAATTCAAGTGCAACTTGGACAATTGGATGGGAAATCAGAAATTTATCCCTGGTTTGGCACCTATGTCTCTAATGGACACAGGTAACTTGTAAATGGTCAATCTCTCAGGCCCATGCTTACACTTATCAAGGACATCAGTACTTGTCAAAGATTTGGGATGCATGGCTAGGCTTAAAAAGGCCCTTGTGGACATTAGCCTAGTAAACACCTATGCTCCTATAAAAAAGGATTTAAGTGAAGGAGGTCTGGGTGAGATACGCCTACCCATGTCTGAAAACAGACATAATACTGCCTACGAATATTATACCTGGCTTTCTCAGCTGAAGGTACAGCAATTCAAACTGCACTGGTGGTGTCAGGCGTTGCACCTTGCCTTCTTTTATTCAGATCACTGGGTTTGTGGGTCCATCACTGTTACAGCTTGATCACCCTTTGTTTGGCAAGAAGTGGAGATGCTTCCTAAAAGGATTCAGCCTTGGAAGAGTCCTCTTTCCCTTTTACATGACTTGTCCATCTCTACAGGATTCAGAAAACTAGGAACCAGGACAATGACCTTTTCCCCCTCCTTACATTAAGTTCATTTGAAAAGGCTTTTATCTATCTTTTAGCACTTCATTGTTCAAATATTTTGCAGATTTTGAAGTCTTGTTTTAGGTGTTCAGTACCCAGGCAAATCAAACAGAATAAATGGTGATCAACAAGTGTGATTTTTTTATTCACACTTTTTGAAACCTGAGTGAGCATCCATGGCCACAATGCAACATGATTACCCTAAATATTACAAAACTGTACTATACCCCAAAACAATCCTATTCAAACGTATTCACAACAAACATAAAAAATTCACCAAACAGAATCATTCTAACAAAATTTTACATTAACCACACACACAAAAAAAAATATTGGAGTTCAGAAAGAACAGAGAACAGTTGCATATTTGATAGGGAAGATGACAAAGTCACTTTCTGAGAAGCAAGTTAAAAAGATTTGACACAAGGCAAAAAAAATGTGAAGGAAACTGTTTCTAATCGCACTAAGCTGTGGAGGGCCCAAACCACCAAAACCCAACTTTTTTTTTAAACAGAGTCTAGGACCGTCTGAACCTCTGATGTAATGGCAAAAGGGGCAACACATATTTGGATACACTGAGGTAGCTTGGAGCATAATGGGATTGGGGAGAAACTGGAGGTCTGTGTAGTCTGTGCTGAACTGAAAAATTAGGAGTTGAATATCGAAATCCATTCAGAAACATACACAGACTATTATCAACCAAAAAAACAATCATATGGTCTAAAATTTTGATAATATAACCACAGCCAACAAAAAATTATGCTAGTCCTACGCCATGTAATTAAAAAAACATGAACAGAATGCAAACTAAGATCAGTATGATTCAGTTAACCATGCTAACAACAAAAAAAAAAAAACTTAAAGGAGCCCATTATGCATCAACGCTTTAAATTCACTTAGAGCTTCATCTTTCAGGATGCCGGCATTTAATCCATTACATCCACAACTATCCCCACCTTTTTCAAAATACCACTTCCTTCTCTCTTACTCACCCAGCAGGAGCTGTTGTGAAACCTGCCCTTTTAATTCAGAGCCATAGCACCCAAAAATAGCAATACACCTCCAAAACTATGTCTCTCAAACCCTGCAACAGAAATTCTTAAAAATGGTAAGCCCCTGCACAGCAAGGTGTCCTCACATGCATCTAACTCAACAAAAACCACAGCTATTACTTCATGCAGCTGGGGGCACGTCCACAAAATTCCTCTTCATAAAGTCAGCTTGACAAATACTATCTTTTAAACTACAATCAGCATGAATCTTCCACCAAATTTACTAGAAAATTATCGGTTCCTAAACCATATCAGCAAATACGCCACCCTTCCGAAAGACCAGCATGGGTTTAGGCCAATCCACAGTATAATTACTCATATCTACGCTGGTAAAAAAAAGTCTTAACACATAGCAGCAGAAGGGAAACAGGTTTTTACTAGCATACAGGAAGCAAACCTGTGCTGGGAAATTAGGCAGGATTTTTTTTGCTTTCATCAAAATACAAAAAAATGGGGTGTTCCTTCCTTTCATCCATCACAATTCAAGTTTCTTGAACTAGAAATAACCTTGTCTCAGGTCTTCTATGCCTATTGTACAAGAATATATGGAAAAATATATTATGAGTACACATGTATCACAGCTATGATCTTTATTAAGATAAACTCACAATAAAAAAGTTCAACTGGAAAAAGAGGCAAAACATTTCTAAAATAAGATCTTACTATGTTAAATGATCTATGAAAAGGATCCTCACTGATTGATGGCAAGAATAAATCTAGCTGCAGAACCAATCAGCCTTTTCCCCCACATTTTCAAAGACAGAAGTGCATACAAAATGAAATATATCACAATGTCATATAATGGACACATAAGCAAGACCACATCCCACTATCTGCAGGTTTGCCTCCTTGCTACTAATAAACAATATAATGCAAATTTTTAGATGAGTACCGTTTTTAAAAAATATTTTTAACATTGTGTAATTCATTGTGGAACCAGGATCAAATGTGTACATCTTTAAGAAAAGCATTTTTATAACAATGTCATGGTGACATCATTAATTGTTTAATTAGAGTGGTTATTTAAATGAGTCTTTGGTTTTAAAGCACTGTTTCTGATGAAGTCTCACTTAGAGATGAAAGCGCTTAAACCTGTTGCCAATCTGCTTTATTTTCTGTCATTTGGTGAATAAAGTGGAGTTTCTACAAGTGTTTCTAAGCCTTGGAGTTCCTGCCATAATAAGACATTTACGGATTTTAATATAATGCAAATGAACAAGAATGAGGATTGGGCACTCCTCCTACTACTAAGCTATTTGCAATTACATATCTGCCCAAACTGCAGGGAATCCAACAGTAAGACAAGCTGCAGGAACAGTATCCACACAGAGAGAAAAAACTATCTTTAACTTATCAAAGGTGACCTTCTTCATAGATAACTGATACAGTAAGATATGTTTGTGCTACACAGATCATCAAGAACCCCCTAATTATGAGTCCTACACTTTGGCTAAAATCTAACCACTGAAGTCACCAGGATGGAAAGAGTATGACAACCACACCAGAACCGGTAAGAAGACTGAACAATGGAGAAAACATAGCTAGAAGTACAACTACTGCAGAAAAATACCTGAAATGTGGAAGCTGCAGACTCCAACAACACCTGACAACCAAGATCTGCTTGGTTCTCAAAATGGAATTACAAGCCAGTAGAAAGTAATGAGAAAATCTGAAATGCCAACAGCGAGCCACCCATACTGGCAACAACTAGTGCTCTATCCCCAAAGAAGCTGAAAGCGGTTAGCAGTTTCTGACTCATGCCTGTGGCACTGGGAACTGGGAGAATGGGTCTTACTCAAATACTAAAAGCAACAAAGTCATCACCCCACAAGGAACACAAAAGGGCAACCCCAACCAGGTCCACTTTCCCTCTACAGGGGGTCAAGGACAACTAAACTACATTACTGAAGTAGAACAATAGACTTAAGAGCTGCTAAAATGAGAACATCAAACTAAGTCAGGAACATGATGCACAAGTACTTGCCCTTCGTCCTGCAAAGAACATCAGGATGTGAATGCAAAACGCCAGGTCCTAGGCAAAGAAAATCATTACCACTACTCAAAAATCAGGGGGCACAGAAGGGACACAGCTGATCTCTTTCCAGGTTTTGGCACCAGAAACCAAACCTCTGTAAAGGCACTGAAGACTGAAGAAGCACACAAAGGTATGCCTTCCCAGAGGATTAGCCCAATCAGATGTCCTTGATGAATCAACACAGATCGCTCCAAAACAACTGGGGAGATCATGTTTCAGAAATACCTTCCCATATTAAGAGGGTAGAACTACCAAGTTGTCATTGTCCAGCAGGGAAAGGCTCTCTTTCCCAAGGGAAAAAAAAAGGTAGTCTTCACTTCATAGCAGCTGAAAGTCTGGATGTATTCCAGTTCCATCTCGGAAGAAAGGTACAACAAAAGAAAGGAGAGACTACCTCAAAACATGAGACGAAGTCAGTGTGTCCTAATCTGAATTCTGACAAGGATATGTGTTATTGGTGAGACAAAACTGTAATGTCACCAAAGCTCAGACTCACAACCCAAGACAGCCAAGATCACAAAGGGAAATCCACCAAGTACCTTTAATGTGGCATTTCCAGCTCAAGATTTGAGGCAATCCACAACACCTGAGAAATTCTCTCTTGAAAGAAAGAAATCCAAATCAGCATTTGTGTGTGTGTATTGTGGCAGAAACCAAAAAAGGCTTGGAGTATAAACTGCAACCTTTGTCAGAAAAATCCTACTTCTGCTGGACAGCAAGTCCATCTGCTGGGGGTGGGGTGGGGGGAGGGCAGACGGACACTTACAGCCATGCCATATGCTTTAAACACATAGTCACCTGCCATTTTTACCCAAAGCCTTCACTACAGACGAAAAGAATCATTTAAGGTATACATACATCCAAATACACTGGTCAGGACAAGACCTTCCCTGATTTCAGACTCAGGAAGAGCCTTGAGTGCTGCCAGAACAGATTGGACAGCTAGGATGAGCTCTAAATCCCAACGTGGCAGACCAGCACACACATTCTTGCCAGATGTACCCCCTTTCACTAGCTACCCTGTCACACAGATGGGAGAGGACAGACTGTGGTAGGTCTGAGACAGCCATAATCCAGCACAAGGTACGTGTCTAGGAGCAAACTGAGTCTGGACAAACTGAGTCTGGACAGTTGAGATGAGCTCTAAAATTCCAGTGTGGCAGAGAAGCATACATTCATTCCAGATGTAACCCCCTTTCACTAGCCACCCTGTCTCACAGATGGTACATAATGGACTGTGGTAGGCCTGACACTACCAAGCAGAAGTTGGACAATGAGTAAATACATGTTCTGACAAAAACACTCCCAATCAGCAGTTCTTACACTGATACTGGACAGAAGCTTCCAAGGATGCAACTCTATACCTGTCTCTTTAGCTCCCACCAATAGCCAAAAAGCTGCTCTCTCACTTCCAGTTCTTAGACCCTTGTGTGGGCTCCACCCCATGGTTCTGCTTTACTACAGCTGACCAGCTCAGCTGGACTGAAAGAAGTCCCATAACTCAAAGTCTCAGTCCTGAGTATTCCCAAGTCATAATCAGATGACTCAATGGGATGGCTCTTCATTATCTAGGCTTGACAGATTCAGGAATGAGCAGAGAAGTATGTCTTGAAGACAATGGAATGCGCCCCACTCAACAGTGAGAGGAATTCTGCACCTCTGCCTTTCAGCCATTCCTCTTGAATTTGGAACTCTTCCACATCTGAATATAATGCAAGGGGAATGTGAATGCAGGATTTGTTCCACAGGTGACAGGTAGATGAGAAATACAAGTGGTGCAAACAGAAAAGAACTGATAGGAGACACGGATAAAGGATACTTATGACAAGTCAACATGTGATGTCAATTAAGGGTGTGCTTTTGTCCCTGAACACTAGAATTTCTGAAAAAGGTGCCAAATTCTGACCGGTGGAGAGGACAAACCCAATGTACAGGATATGTTCTTATCAGATTAAAAGGTTACTAAATATTTATCAAAATGTATGATAGAGAATTATTTGGGAACTGTGCTCCCCCATTCAGAACCTCTTATTCGGGAAACATACAACAAAAAGAACCCTGTAAAGATGAAGGAAGCAGAAGCTGCTACTACTTAAAAAAATTGCAGTTATTCTATCATGCATTATAAACAATAATGGTAAAGGTAACTTAGATAAAGTACAGTTGTATAAAACCTTACCATAATAGTAGATTGTCCACTTCACTATTGTGGTATTCTTTACCCAAGGGATCTCCTGCCAAGGATAGCCCAACATCCTGCCAGTATACCAAAGCCTTCAGTACTTATAGCACTATACATCATATGTATGGTCACCGCATATGGCACAAGGAAAAAAGGTGACATTAGGATACACACACAGAACTGAAAAAGCGCCAGGAGGAACAGAATGCCCTTATAGACTAGGGAAACATGTGCATCCAGAAGAAAACGGGGGAAAAAAGATGGAGGATTCCTCAGTCAGAAGGGTAAGAAACTACAGGGCAAGAGCTAAGAGAGGCAGTGAATACTGCAACAGTGAAGAGAAGGACATCTACTGTTACTGTAAGATTTTACACAACTGTACTATGTCCTTCCATGTCACTGTTGTAGCATTCTTTACCTAAAGAAGAGTACAAGAGCTCAACAGGAAGCCTGGGAGAAGGAAGGCACAGAAGACCCTCTGCAAACCTAAGGGGAATAACTTTGGCAAAGCCTACCCTGGCCCTGAAAATAATACCTAGTGAAAACATGAACAGAGGACTAAGTAGCAACCTCAAGGATAGAACTAGTACACAGGCCCTTGAAAAAAAAGCACTGGAGGAGGCAATGCCTAGCAGAATGCATCTACACTGATGAGGAAATACATTTTCCATGAAAAGAATAACTAAAAAAAAAAAGGTCTTGGAAATGCAGGAGAAAGATGGTTTGCTTAGAAACAGCCAAACCAAAAGTCTTGAGATGAAAAGAAACAAAAACCTGCTCAGATTTGCAGATAACTTTAGTTTAATACAACTAATCTGAGCGGTCTATGCAAATCCAAGGTGTGAAGAACCTTTTCACTGGCGGACTGCAGAGAAGGAAAAAAGGAAGGAATATGAATACATTGACCACATTGGGTGTAAAAGTATTATTACGAAGAGATACTCTGTCTCTGCGGAAAACTAAAAGGAAGAAAAGCCATAACAGCCTGAAGTTCAGACACCTTCTTGGTTGAAGTGTGGGCCAAAAGAAGAACAATGTTCCATATGCAATATTGTACGGAAGATGAAGAAGCAAGTTAAACAGGAGATGGTGTCAATTTTTCAAGTACAAAATTGAGGTCTCAGGAAGGTGGAAAAGGCTTCTTGCGAGGTCTGATATGAGGGATGCCTTTAAGAAATTAATCTAGAAGACAAGGGCAGACAAGCAGAAATTACTGACAGATGAGTGTTAACTGAACAATATGTCCCAACCCAGCATGTAGCAGATCCCACAAATAAGGGAGAGAACAGGAAACTCCAAAGATATGGGGCATGCTGATGGCATACGCACAACCAGATAGAAAATTGCTACCATAGGGACATGTACGATTCCTTGGTAGTGGGTTTCTTAACCTCCTGCAGAACCTAAAGCATATCCTCAGAAAAGAGGTACCTAAAAGGAATCAAAACCCTAATACCACAGTGTCATTTGAAGAGTGGGTAAGTGAGGATGGATGACAGACCCTTTGTCGTGTGTGAAAAGATCCAACAGGTGAAGTAATTTGTGATGACTGCCACTGGCCAAGTGAGAAATAAAGGGGTACCAATGCTGACTGGGCCAAAAGGGAGTCACCGTCAAGAATTGGGAGAGTCCTGCCTGATCTAGTGCAGAACTCCTGGTAACAGAGTAAGAAGAGAAAGATATATAGAAACATCCCCTTCGAAGGAAAAGATGGGGTATCCACTTTCCAAGCCAGAGGACTTGGGAATCTCGGACAGAATAGAGGAAGATGTCTTTCAGAGGGGAGGCAAAAAGATCTACCTTAGGAACACCCCCACCAATGGACAATGCCCAGGAACACATCTCTGTGAAGCATCCATTTGTGAGCTTGTGTGCTGGACCTGCTGAAGCAGTCTGCCAACAAACTGTGCTCTGCAGGAATGCAAATTACCTGAAGAGTCATTTGATATTGGATAGCTAGATCAAAGACCTGAAGAAAGTACAGTTGTGTACACTTACCATAAATGTAGATGTTCGAGTGTATTCACTGTTGCAGTCATCACATTTGGGTTATCTGCTTGCAGTAGCCCTCAGTCAACCTGATTATCAAAGTCTTGGGTCCTGCGTCGGTTGCTGTCTCATCTTCCATGACGTCAGGTAGTCAGGGGTATAAAGCATGCAGCCGACACCATTACATCAGTTTTTCTTGCCCCAGATGTCAGGTGCCCCCCTAATGGGAAGCAATTAAATATATATATGCAAGGTTATACCTCCAACAAAAAAACAAATACACCAAAAAGCTTTTAAGCATAGTAAAGGAGAATGGACACATAGCCAAAAGAAGACAGGGGGCTGGAGGAGGGTAACCAGGACTGCAACAGTGAATACACTACACAAAGTACAGTTTTGTACCTACCATAAATGTAGATGTTCGAGTGTTCTTATCCTGCCATGTCAGGTATATAAGATGCATCAGATGTCAAGTGCCCCCAATACATATTGCTAATCAAAATATACAATAAAAATAAGTCCAGCTAGTTCAGAGGGATGGAGGGATGGACATTTATGGTAGGTACAAAACTGTACTATGTTCATCGTGTTACACTGCTGCAGTCATTACACTTGGGTAAAATCCCAAAGCTGAGGTTGGGTGGCTGGTCTATAAAGAGTTACGATTGGCTATGAGGCCCTGCAGAACTGCAGTGGCAAATCCTGCTCTGGATTTAGAGTAAAGAAGCAGGTGGTAATTGCTTGGTAAAGGTGTGCACTAAACTCCAAGTTGCAGCCTCCAAAATTTCCTTGGTAGGTATTTCTCTGAGAAAGGCTGTTGAAGTGGCCGTCTGGCATATGGTATTAGTAGTATGCAGGATGCCATGAATCCCAGGGCCTGCAGAATTTTTCTTGCAGGGAGATGGGACTTTCTTGCCAGCAGTTGAAAGTATTAAGTTAGTTGAACTTGTTTGTCTGGCGTGAGGTAAGCCATCCGGGCCGCTGTATTTAAGCTGGCACCCAGGAATATAATCTGTTGCGAGGGCACTAGTTTTGACTTCTTTTCGTTTACTGTGTACCCTAGAGAAATTAGCAACCTTTTTACAAACACCAGATGCTGTAGAAGAATGTCCTTTGTCTCTGCTTGAATGAGGCAGTCGTCCAGGTATGGATATATTTGAATTCCTTTTTGTCTGCAAAATGCAATTACTGGTGCCAGGCACTTTGTGAAGACCCTGGGCGCAGTAGATAAGCCAAAGGGCAGTGCAGAGAATTGGTAGCGCATTGTACCAGCTTTGAATCGGAGGTATCTTCTGCAATTTTGTCTGATAGGGACATGCAGGTATGCCTCTTTGAGGTCCAGACTTTCAAGCCAAGCCTTCTTGCCCAGCATGGGTAGAAGCTGCTGTAATGTCAACATTTTGAATTTTGGAATATCCAGGTAAGTATTCAGAATTGAAAGGTCTAGTATGGGCCTCCAGCCCTTGTCCTTTCTGGGGACCAGGAAGTCTCGAGTAAAATCCTTGTCCTTGTTCCTGTTGTGGTACTTTTTGAATAGCTCGCATGTCCATGAGGGCTGAAATTTGTTTTTGAGTCTCTGCCCATT
>NC_056727.1:914063159-914115610 GCF_019279795.1 Protopterus annectens | reverse complement strand
ATACACTGGAGACAGTTGTCTCTCTAAAGTCAATGACAGTTTTGACGTCATATTATGTAATGAATGAGGCCCTGATTTTAAAATTTATCTTGCCCTTATGGAAACTAGTGTAATGTTCTTTGCACATGAGGAATTGTAGCTCAAATGTCTGTTACCAGCAATGGGCCACCACAAAATGACATGGTTCAAGAGGGACTAGGATTAGTTCCTGCAAAAAGAATTTGAAGTCTGGAAACTTCCTGAAGATGGCTGAAGTCACATGCTGATTATAGCTCAAACTGTGAAACCCATAAAACTCTAAAAAGGTCAGTGATTGTCATACATTTTGGTTCAAATCTGTTTACTGGCAAGTAATTATGCTGCCTAGATGCCAGCAAAAAACACGTAAAAAGTAACGAAAAGCTCTGCTTGCCAACAGCATCACTACTGCTGAGCAAGATGTAGCTTTAGTACAGGATACAGCTTCCAGTAATTCAGAGGAAAAAACAAATGCACTCGGGTGTGTTTAAAATAGGTGAGACACTGGAAATGTACACAGTCATATAATAAAAAGGTGGAGAAAATACAAGAAGCTTTAAGTAGCCACTCAAATGAGATCAACTTGAAAAAACTCAGAGACTGAAATGAAGGAAAGACTGCCTGATCAAGATTCTCAAAATGTTTAAAAAAAGACATAGCAGACAGAGCACACACACACAAAAAATGATTTTTTTGTTATACCAGAGGAACTGGAAGGAGTGGACAATTTTTATGAAAATACAAATAAGCAGCTGAACTGGTGCTCCAAAGAATGATTTGTTAATTTAAAGGGCACAGTGTGTGGTTCCACATCTGCCTACCAGAAAGCAGTAGAAACCTAAATTAGTAAATATGCAATCAAACCAGCAGAAAGAGCTACTCCAGACAAAATTGTGGAAGAAAAAAGTATTAGAAAATTGAGGACACCATAATGTTTGTGGAAAACATCTATTCACTGCACACCAGGCAAAGGTGATGTAGTTTTACCCAGGCAATCCAGGGGGGATTGAGGCAAGTGTGAAATTCAAGATGTTATACCCAGCCAGTGGTCTTCAGGTTTTTTTCCCCCTAAATGATCAAAGACATTCTTGAAAACAGAACAGGATATGCAGAAAATAAGTTTAGCCAGCAAGCTTAAAGGGGGCTCTGCTTCTCAATCTATGTCAGTAAGAAAGCCCAGATAAATGCTTTGCAGTGAAATCTTTTCCACTGCTCCAAGAGAAATCTGTGAGTGACAGAACAAGTCCAGGAGTGGACCAAAAGTATTAGGAGCAACTTGGACTTGAACCACAGACCTGTGTGAGAGTGAAATGATCAAGATGACAATCAAGTGACTCTGACAAATAAGTGGGGGGAAACTGCAAACTATCAACCCCACCAGATACAGTTTAGGCATATAAACTGTGGTTCTGCAAGACATGGATGCACAAGATTGGAAACTTGGTTGACCGTGTTAAACTGGGGGGCAGAAAAGGATAAAAAAAGAAGTTATGTACTCACCATAACGTTCCATGTGAGTTGGTCCATCTCGCCTTCATTCTTCACTGATGGGTTCGGAGCAGATCCTCGGCTCTGACATGGCTGACTAGCAAGCTCAAAGTTCTCCAGTAGCTCGAGACCCCACCCCTTATCCCACAATGCACTGCTGAAATTACCTCACATCTTGTTTGCTGCGTACCATATAGAAGTACAATAATTATTCGGCCTAGGAATTAAGACACACTGAAAAACCAGGATGAAGACATCCTCCAGGTCAACTGCCAGCCAGGAGGGGGAAGGAGGGAGGGATGCGAGAATGAAAGCGAGATGGAACAACTCACATGGAATGTTATGGTGAGTTGTTGTTGTGTCTTTCGGCTTTTTCCTGTTGGGGGTCGCCACAGCGGAACTCCGGTCTGCTAATGATTGGCAGTAGATTTTTTACGTGCCGAGTTGCCGGCCCTGATGCACAACCTTCAACGAAGGTACACCCATTCAAGCACGTCTCCACACACAAGACGCTGGGAATCGAACAGGACAACGTCTTACTGTGAGGCGACAACGCTACCGCAGCACCACCACCACAGTATGGAACGTTATATGGCGAGTACATAACCTTTATGTGAAGTTGTTCAATCTCGCCGTTCATTCTTCACTGATGGGTAGCGTCCCTAGCACCCTGATCTTGGGTGGCTCACGGAAGTACACTCTTCAGAACCGTAGAACCAAATGAAGCCCTGTCCCTGGAAGCCTTATCCACTTTGTAATGAGTTATAAAAGTGAGGTTTAGTCCATGTGGCTGCTGCACAGATGTTGTCCAAAGGTAATTTGGCTTGAAAGGCTGAAGAGGTAGAAACTGCTCTGCTTGAATGAGCCTTTACCTTACCTGACAAGGGCATATTATGACAAGCATATGTGTAGGTGATACAATCTGACAGCCACTTAGACAGGGTTGTTTAGCAACTAGTTTACTTTTCCTGGCCTCAGAAAAGGACACAAAGAGCTGATCTGATTTCCTAATGTCTTTCGTTCTGTCCAAATAAAATCTAAGTTGTCTATGAACATCGAGTTTGTGCAACATATATACCAACTCGTTGACATGATTAGGGAAGAAAACAGGCAACTCTGACTTGATTAATGTTAATCTCAGAACATACTTTGGGCAAAAAGGATGGATTTGTCCTTGAGATACTCTTGTCAGCATGGAAGACCATATAAGGAGGCGTGATGGATACGGCTTGGAGCTCTGACACTCTACGGGCTGAAGTGATGGCTACTAAGAAGATAGTTTTCCATGACAGAAATTTTAGTTCACAAGATGCAGGCTCAAAAGGAGGAAGAATGATGCGAGATCACATAAAATTCAAATTCCAGGGGGACTAAGGAGTCTTCACTGGAGGCCTCACGTGAAAGGAACCTTTTAGAAAAGCCTTAGACAATTGGTGAGCCATAATATTCAAACCATCGATTCCTAGATGGAAATCAGATATAGCAGCTAACTGCACTCACACCATAGCAGCCGCTGCTCCTTTGTTGAAGATTTCTGTCAAGAATTGTAAGATAGACGACAACGGCACTTGGTAAGGGTCAATGTTGTGGTAAGAAGCCCAAATCTCTTCCACTTACTACGATACAATTTTCTAGTGGAAGGTTTATGGGAAGCCAACAAAATCTGACAAGTGTCATGGGACAGATTAGAGAGCCTGGCTATGCGGGGAATTGGAGCAGCCAAGCAGTTAGCTTCAGTGTCTGCAAGGATGGATGAAGATCCCCTGACGGATGTGTCAACAAGTCCGGAACCGGGTCCAGAATCCATGGATCTTCCAGAATGTGATGGTAAAGAAACGGAAACCAAATCTGCAGAGGCCAATGAGGGGCTATAAGGATGATCGTCCGTCCCAGCGACTTTGTTTTCTGTAAGAATTTGCGTATCAGGGGAATTGGTGGAAATGCGTAGAGGAGACCCGGGCGCCAATTGTGGACAAGAGCATCCCTCAGGAAGTGACCTGGCGTGGGAATCGGGGCAAAATAGCTTCTGCATTTGTTGTTGATGTGACTGGTAAACAGGTCACAGGAAGGCTGGCCCCATTTGCGGAAGATCCTGTCCGCAATCTCTTGTTTGAGGGACCATTCCTGGGGCAATAAAATTGCTCTGCTCAGTCTGCCCGCTATGATGTTGGATTTGCCCGGGATGTGCATTGCCAACAGAAAGCACTGGGATGACAGTGCCCACTACCATACTCTGAGGGCTTCTCGGCAAAGGGGATAAGACTTGGTCCCAACTTGTTTTTTCAGATACCAGACCACTGACATGTTGCCCGTCTGTATTGCAATAGAGGAAGAGAGTCCTGTAAGTATTGCAATGCTAGAAGTACTGCTCTCATCTCCAGGACATTTATATGCAGATGTGATTCTTGATCTGTTCATGTGCCTTGGGCAGTCTTTCCCTGAAAAAGCCCCCACCCTATCAGGGAAGCGTCCGTGGTCACATTGACAACTGGAGGGGGAGCATGAAAGGACGTCCTATTGTGACATGAAGAGATGTCAACCACCACTGAAGATCCTTCTTGCAGGAATTCGTTATCAGGATCATGTGACTCATTGGAAGTTCTTGGAAAGACCACTGCATGAATAGAAGCCATTGAAGGATTCTCATATGCATCCTTGCTAACGGGATTGCTAAAATAGCTGCCACCATCAATCCTAGAACTTTCAATTCCTCTGCAGCTGGTGCTCTGTTCTTTGATATCAGGGACATGATGTGTTGGCGAAGAATAGGAATTCTTTCTGGTGGAAGGCGAAGAGTGGTGGTTGACGTGTCTAGTTCTGTCCCTATAAAAACGATATGCTGCGATGGCAACAAGGCAGACATTTTGAAGTTGACTAATGCCTAGCCGATCGCAGAGTGTCAGAGTAGCCTCTCTCGCTTGAAGAAATCAATGCCTGGTGGTGTAGGTAAAGAGCCAACAGTCCAAATACGGAAACACCTGGAATCCTAGATGCCTCAGGTGTGCCATGACTTACTGCCATGCACTTGGTGAACACTATGTGGGCTGTAGTGAGACCAAAGGGCAGAGCTCGGAATTGATAATGATAGTCTCCCAGCTGGAAACGCAGGTGATCTCTGGATGGTCTGGCCATCTTTATGTGGTAGTACGCATCCTTGACATCAATCGAGCACATCCAATTGTCCTTCCCTAGAAATGAGAGTATGGACTGTAGCGTGACCATTCAGAACTTCTCTTTTCTCACAAATTGGTTGAGTCTGCTGAGATCCAAAATCGGTCTCCAGTCCCCTGCTTTCTTTGGAACCAAAAAGAATCTTGAGTAAGTTCTGAATCCTGTCTCATCTGCTGGGACTGGCTGGATGACACTTTCTAGCAATCGGCGTAGCTCTAGTGCTGCTTGTCCCATGTGACTGGGTAGAACGTCCGGGATTTTTTTTGATGGGAAGAGGCTGGGTGGAGGACGGTATGAAATACCCTCTGGAAATGATACTTTGTACCAAACTGTCGTTTGTTATATTTAGCCAGGCTTTTGGGTACAATAATAAGCGACCCCTGACTGCCTTCAGAGTAGGACAGATGGGCCGCCCTTCAGGAGCGCTGGTAGGATTGACCAGAGGGGTGATCTCTGTCACCCTGGTGTTGCAGACCCCCTCTCTGCAAGGGCAGCGTCTTCCATTGAAAACCCCTCCTCTGCCTCTGGAGGGGGGGGGTCTTCACATGCGTCTTGAAAGGCTCTTGGGTTTTCCGGAACCACATCTTTCCTCCCCGACCTTTGGGAAAGGGATGAGTGGGGGTGGAAAAACGGACTCAAACAGGAGACAATCTTTCCTTCTTGTTCACACCTGGTTAAAGTCTCCTTCACCTTTGGCCCAAACAAGGATGAGCTGTCAAATGGGGTATTAGTAAAGAAGACTTGAAGGGTTCCGTGAAGGAACAGAGTCACATCCAGGCATGCGTATGGAGAGCGATTCCTGTACCTGCGGCTCTAGTCGAACCATCTGCTGTGTATGATACGAGATGCATGGATGAGTTGACTATCGAATTGAGGGTAATGAGCTGAGTGGAAATCTTATCGGATACACTCGAAGCTACAGCACCCTGAAGAGCATCTCCCAACTCCTTAAGGAGATCTCTCTGCAGTCTGGTAAAATGTGTCAAGTAGTTCAGTGATCTGAGTGAGAAAGCCGCTGAACTGAACATGCATTTCCCATATCTATCCATGATCCCAGATTCTCTATTAGGAGGAAGTCTCAGATATTTCCTTTTTGGTGGCTGCCGCCACCACCATGGCATCAACAGGGACTCCCCTTGGTCAAAAAGGATTTATCCACAGGGGCTGAAATAAACTTATTAGGCCTCTGAAGAACAGGTTCCATAGATTCTGGAGACTCCCACGCCCTACAAGAGACCAGATCCATAAGCTCATCGTAGGGCGGAGATACCCAAGAGGTGGAAGGTTGAGACCCAAACGCATTCAGGAGAACCGACTCGTCCTCAGTAGGGCTCTTGGACTGCCAATCACCCCTCTGCCCAAGGATTTCAAGTAGCTCTGCAAAAGAGATGTCCTCAAGAGGGGGATCTGGGGGACCCTTCTGATTCATCTAGGTTGGTGTCCAATGTGATAGACTCCTGGGGGGTGTCCAAATGCCTCCTGTTGCATAATCGCTTCCTGGGAACCTCTTCAGGAGGAACTTCTGGAGAGGTCTCAGAAGAGCAGGGAGTGCCCTGTGGGGTTACCTGAGGCTCTGGGACTTCACGCTTGGGAGGACCGGAGAAAACAGACACAGGCACTTTATGGGAAGAAGAGGCCAGACCTTGAGATGAGGAAGTCCTGGGAGACTACACTCGCCTCATGGCAATGAAAACACCTAGGCTCCGATGGAGCCACGATCTCCTCCCGCACCGAAGCCATGGGCTCCGAGCCCGAGGTAGGAGCTGAGCTCACCCGAACAGAGGCCCCGAGAGGAAGTCTGCACCGACAAGTCGGTGTGGCTATCCTCCCCAGACGGACCCTAACGGAGTGTGTCGGCTCCTACAGTCCCCGGTTGGTGCCGAGAACGCCTGAGCAGATGGAGCCTATGACACTGGAGCAGGTATCGGCTCCAAGGGATCCACGATCATCAGGTCAGCCTCCTCCAGCTCCAAAGGTCCGATATGGCTCAGAGGAAGAGCAAACAATTCAAGGGTAGTGGTCTTCGGCTCCGACGGTTGTGTCTGAGCAGACAGCAATTTAACTAGGCCTGGTGCCTTCAAGAGTTTCTGAACCAGCCGGTCCATACCCAGACAAAAGACAGGGGAGGCCAAGCATGAATCAGAGAGTTTCTGGGGGCTTCCCCCTAAAAGCAAAGAACTGCAGCAATTCACATTGGAAGGAGAGGAGAATAGATGGCAGCAAGGCTGACCCCACTTGTGAAAGATCTGCTCTACTAGTGAAGGATTCAGAGACCACTCATGAGGTATCAGAATAGATCTGCTGATTCTGTCTGCTAGAATGTTGGTCCTCCCCGGAATGTGCAATGCCACCAGAAAATGGCCGATGGAGATCTCCCATTCCTCTCCTGTGCGAGCTCCTTCTTGGTGGCTGCCACCACCATGGCATACACAGGGGGACCCTTTGACCAGTTAGGTTGTCGGTATGGGCGCAAAGTACCTTATCAGGGCATTTGGGGATAGGCTCCACTGTGTTGGGCTCCTTCCATGTCAGAGATGTAACAGGATCCACTAGAAGATCAGCAGGAGGGGACACTGCGCCAAACGCCTCCAGGAACACAGACTAGTCAGGGTTGGGCTTTTTGGACAGACCATCCCCCGTGCTGCCAGAGGATCTCCATGACGTCTCCAAATGAGACATCCTCTGGGGTGATCGGGGGAACCCTCCCCTTCCCTCCAAGTCGGTGCCCTCTGTGAGACTCTGGCGAGGAGTGTAAGTGCCGCCTTTTACATGTGGGTTATCAAGTAACCTCCTTGAGGGGGGGGGTGTCTCTGGGGATGACTAGAAACCATCTAGCTGTTCCCGTGTGGGAGCTCCCTAGGGCAGAGAGGCAGCAGGCTGTCCCTGAGGTGGCAGGATGGCAGAATCTGGACTGGAAACAGAGGGAGCCAGGACGAATCCAAGGACGAGATCATCAAGGGTCTCGATGGGATTGAGAGAACTCGCTCCACTATGTCAAAGGCAGGAAAATGAACCTCCTGAGTTAGGGTTACAAATGGGTCTGTAATCCTCTGGAACAACAGGGGAGCCAGAGCCAAACCTCCAGGCGCAGAGGTTTTTATTGGAAAGATCTGCTCCTAAAAACTCGGGAGTCAAAACCATCCCCTCAGCTCCGGCGCTGAGGCTACAGCTCTGAGCTAGTTGGAGCAGACTCACTAAAGGTAACAGCCGGCATCAAGGTACCAGGTCCCATCAGCGTTGACTGTCCTCTGGTCCAAGGACTCCGAAACCAGGTGTTGGATTGGAGAAGGAGTAATCGGGATAAAGGTGGACCTGCATGCCCCCTCTCCAGAGGGAGAGGTAGCAGGCAAGACTCCCATCTGCATCTGGGTGAGGATGAATCTCTGGATCATCCTGTCCACCTTGGCTTAGGAAAGGCTGCAGGTAGATCTGGAGGAAGAGGCTACTGACCCTGGCCTAGAGAGGCTGCGAGGCGATAACTATGCAGAGAAACGGCTCCGATGCACCTCTGGCTCCAGGGAGAAACAGGGAGAACGGAGTCTGGGAGAACCAATGCTAGTAGCTCAGCATAGCTTCGCTGGTGGTTCAACTGAGAAAGAGCAGTTGGGGGAGTGCTTCCTCGGCCTGTCTCTGTGCTTGTGCTCATCTCCACCCCCAGTCCTCTTAGCGGGAGGCTGAGTCCCAGAGGCCGGGGTGGAGACAGAAGTAGCAGCAGAAGTAGAAGGGGCCCCCATAGAAGGTGGGGGGAGAAGGCCCTTGAGTACAACTTTATTCCTCCTGTCGATCAATTCACGGGGATTGAACCCTGCACAGATTGAGCAGAAGGAATCAACATGGTCAATCCCTAGGCAAACAACACACAGTGTGGGGCCATCAGCTGGGAAAAGCTTATGGGCACATTCCACACATTGCAGAAGCCTGTTTTGGATGTCTCTGACATCTTACTAAGAGAGAGGCTCAAACAGAAAAACACACACTCTCCTAGAGATAGAACAACAAGAGCAAGGAAAGATTTTTAAACCAACTCCTAAACAAGAAAGGGGAGGTGATAGGAAAAAGACAGAGAGATTTTAGATAAAAACAGAATACAAGTCACTAAATTAAACACACTTACCCAAAAGAGCCTGGAGCAGCGGACCACGATGCTTGCAACGAGCATGGCAAACAAGATCTGAAGGGAGGAAGGAGACGGGGGGCATTATGGGTAGAAGAGGATCTTGGATCCGATGCTGGAGAAATGCGGTTGAGTCGGATCCATCCACAGGTAGAAGAGCAAATGAAGACAACTTCAGATCAAAAATTATTTAGAGGGACTGACAAATGTTAAAAGTATGGCAAACAGGAGAAGGTCTCAGAACAAGAAAAAGGAGCAACTGCATAATGCTAAACAGAAAATAAAGGATTACCTTGATAATATGCATGAGTTTAGAAAGACTTCTGTTAAAGAAACTTTTTTTGATGATAATTCTAGACCACAAAAACTTTTAGCACAGCGACTCAGAAAACAAAGTGGAAAGGGCTGTCACCAAGCTTAGGGAGCCTATAACAAGGAATACAAGACATCCTGTAGAAGTATTAAAAATATTATGAACATTTTATGAAAGTTTGTATAAAGCAAAGAAATATGGAAATCAAGAAAAGGTACAACTGGAAATGTTTATGGAAGGATTAAATATGCGAAGGTTAGAGGTAGATGAGGCTCAATTACTTTTAGGATAGGAAGAGATGAGATAAAAATGGTTACGTACAACCAATCTACAGGAAAGTCCACAGGAATAGATGGTATTACTGTAGAAGTTTGGAAGCTAGGAGGGAAAAACTGATAAATACCATTTTAAGAGAAGTACCACCAGCATCCAGGAGGAAGGCAGTGGTAATGGTAATACATAAAGCGGGTAAAGAGCCATCGGATCCAGTTTCATACAGGCCCATTTCAATACTAAACCATTATTATAAAGTGTTTATGTCTATAATGGCTAAATGGTAAAAGTGATAAAATTGATAGATACGGATTAGTGAGGTTTGTGGAGGGGCGACAAACATTTGACATTAACAGAACAATGATGATCCAGAAGGAAGCAGAATGTAAGAAAATACTACTGTTACTGGTAAGATCTTGATGCAGAAGAAGCAAATGACAGAGTAGACTGGGACTTCATGAGTAGAATAATGGAAGCATTTGCTTTCCCTGATACAATCATAAGGTTGATTAAGAGTAGATATGTGGGATTGGACGCAAAAATTCAAGTGGGTGGGGTCCTCTCTGATAACTTCTGCTTGAGTAGAGGAACCAGGCAGGGTTGTCTGCTTTCCCCTTTGTTGTTTGCACTATATTTAGAAAGTACAGTTGTGTACACTTACCATAAATGTAGATGTTCGAGTGTATTCACTGTTGCAATATGAAATAATTCCAAAAGGCTACTAGCGGAATCACAAGTTTTACAGGAATGTAATGAAATGTTTGATAACTTTGGCATTACTTTTATGAAATTTATTCTCAAATGCAATGATGGTAAAGTGTGTAAGCTTATGAAAGAAGTTGATGATTTAAATGTTCGTATCACACAAGACTTATTGTTTGATGAGTGGCAAGAATTGTATGATAAACAATATCAATATGTTAAAAACAATAACAGGATTTTTAACAGGAAATCTGCAAAGTTACGGAGGGATATGCAGCAATATAAGGAAGGTAAAGTTTATCACTGGGAAAAGGCAAATGAAACTAAACAAGCTTCGGTTGGAAAACGCATATTTTCTGAGAGGGATGGGTGGGGTTCAAATGGTGATTTACAAACTTTTTTAGGCGAAGAAACAGAATGGGAACATGTAGGGAAGAAAAAAGGGGGACGGTGGATTCCTTATCACACACAATACAGATACAACAGGAACCAAAGGTAACCCTTTCGGACAATTCTGATGTTGTTAAGTACAATGCAATATAATATGGAAGGGGTGACTTTTATAATTGTAATTATACATCCTTGGAGATACAAGATGTTCATTTTGATTTGTTTGGGAAAGGAATAAAATTTGTCCCCAACCAAAAATTTAATGTAGTAGATAGCATAGTAGAATTCAAGTTATTTGTTCAGAAGCTAAATCTAGGTATTTATTTTCAAGGATACAAATATTAAGAGACAGGAAGGGCAGTTGAGAACAAACAGTACATTTAACCCTCCTTTACATCCTTTATTGGCCAGTTTTGAAAAAGTGGTCATAGATGAATTGTATGAACTTGACAGACAAACGTCTGGAGTGAGACTTAATTTTAGTAAACAAGAACAAGATATATTACGTGACTTAAATGCCAAGGATATAAAAATCTTACAACCCGATAAGGGAGGGGGTGTGGTTATAGTGGACACAAATGACTATTTAAATGCCATTCATAATATCTTACAAGATACTGTTACATAGAAAGTTTCATCCATTAATGAGGTTAATATAGCCTATCAACGTATTGATGCTTTTTTGGAAGAATTATTAATAGAAGATAGAATTGATAGCAACTTGTATAGATTTTTGAAAGTAGAACATCCTATGTTGGCCACTATTATGGGTATCCCAAAAATCCATAAGGATATAATGCACCCCCCATACAGACCCATTATATCAGGTAACAAGTCAAAAACCTTCCCTTTTGGAAAAGTTGTGGATAGTTGGTTAAAACCTATTTTATCAGAATGTTGCACATATTATAAAAGATTCTTGGGACTTTCTCAGCAGATTAACACCATCATTGTGGAAGAATGATTTGGTTTTAGTCACTATTGATGTGGTGAATTTATTTCCTTGTATCCCTAGAGAGGAAGGTATGGAGAGGTTTGTAAATTGTATAAGGAACTACACAGTTAAACTGGGAAAAGATTCAACTCATTAGTGAATTTATGAGTATTGTACTTTATTACAATTTCATTTATTTTGAGGGAGAGTATTATATACAGAATAAGGGAGTGGCGATGGGCGCCGCTAGTGCTCCTATATATGCTAATCTAGTTCTTTTAGATTGGGAGAAAGAATTTATATTCAAGAGTGTATGGATGCAGCATATTAAGGGTTACTTCAGATTTTTGGATGACGTCTTTATGATTTGGGATGGTAATGTGGAAAGTGTGCAGGAATTTGTCAATTATTTCCATACAACTAGTACATTTCTTCGATTAACATACAATATCAGTACAAAGGAGCTTCCTTATTTAAACACACTTATCACGCATACCCCCCATGGCTTTAAATCTCAGATTTTTAGAAAGGACACGTTTAGCAATTCATACTTGCAGTATAGCAGTTGTCATCCTTATCATTTGAAGAAAAATATAGTTAAAGGACAGTGTATTAGGGCGGCCCGTATGACTTCGGATTATTCAGACATGGTACGACAAATGAGATTCACAGGTACTATGTTTAAAGACAGAGGATATCCCAGTAAGATGGTGGATGATGTGGTTATGTATGTTTCAAATGAATGGGGGAAGACATATAAACCCTTATTAGGGCAAGGAACACTGAATGAAATACACAGACTCTGCTTATACAAGTAAAGAATTTAATAGGGCTTTTGTTGTACCCTATAATAGACATATTTCTGCAGTTAAAAATGTTATTTTGCAGAATTGGAGCATGTTAAAAAGTGATTCTGTGATATATCAGCATGTAGGAAAACATCCTAAATTTGTTAAGATTGGACAGAATTTGAAAAATAAATTGTATACAAGAACTACACATAATCAGCATAAAAGGACAGGAACTGTAAAATGTGGGAGATGCCATTATTTTGCTATTTTGGAGGAACCTACCATACAAGTTAAAAATCAGAGTAAGAATAGGATTTATTTCATGAAAGGAAATTGTCAAACTAAGAATGTCATTTATTTTGCTTCATGTGATAACTGTCCAGCATTTTATGCGAGGAAAACTGGTCGGCATTTGAGGAATAGGATATACGACCATTTGTATGCTATTAGAAAGGGTGATGTTAATAATGCTTTATACAGACATGTTAGGGATACTCCAGGATGTCAAACCTTCAGATTTGCTTTACTAGAAGTATTGTATCCTAATCCTAGGGGTGGAAACCTGAAGGTATTATTAAGTGAGAGAGAGGTAAAGTGGCAAATAATTTTAAATGCCACAGTAAAGCCAGGCATTAATGATAGCATATCTATTAAGCCCATCCTAGAAGCTAGGACATGTGTTTGATAGGGATGGGAATTTTTAATTCATTTCCTTGTTCATAATAGGTAAATATATTAATTTCAGTGGAATAAAATATGAATTAATTTGTATATTTTTAACAATGTTTACTACAACAATTTAATTTTCACAATATTTATAAGGGATTTTTGGTTTCATGTACTGGAGGGTCTTTTTAATGTTTTTAAGGTGTTTTCATTGTGTTTTGTATGTATTTTTTCAACCAGTTCCCATTTCA
Organism: Protopterus annectens; assembly: GCF_019279795.1. Taxonomy (NCBI): domain Eukaryota; kingdom Metazoa; phylum Chordata; order Ceratodontiformes; family Protopteridae; genus Protopterus; species Protopterus annectens. Next base: position 914,102,499 of record NC_056727.1, on the reverse strand, counting down.
GAGGAAGTGATGACATAGGAAATGGGCTGGGATTAAATATGCGTATTTTATTGGATTTGGTATGTACTCATTACTATTTAAATGGTATAGTCTTCTTCTTCGGCTTCGGTTATAGTCGCCAGCGGAACCCGTCCGCTAATGATTGCATAGTAGGCACATACATTTTTTTGCCGGGTTTAACGCCGGCAATAACGCAACCTTCGAACGCCTATTCATTCACGTCGCCGCACACACAGACGCTTTAACAGAGAATCGAACGGCCAACGTCTAACTGTGAGGCGACTTTATTTAATTGTTGTTCTGATGAAGTCTAGTCTCACTAGATGAAAGCGCTAAACTGCTTATTAAAAGTGTGGAATTTATTCACGTTTCCAGCGTCTTTATGATTCCGCTAGTAGCCTTTTGGAATTATTTCGTTTTGGTTTGTAGTGGCTACTTGGGCTTTTTTTTTTTTTTTTTGTATTCACTGTTGCAGTCATCACATTTGGGTTATCTGCTTGCAGTAGCCCTCAGTCAGCCTGATTATCAAAGTCTTGGGTCCTGCGTCGGTTGCGGTCTCATCTTCCGTGACGTCAGGTAGTCAGGGGTATAAAGCATGCAGCCGATGCCATTACATCAGTTAGGTTATACCCCAACAAAAAAAGCAAATACACCAAAAAGCTTTTAAGCATAGTAAAAGAGAATAGAGGTATAGCCAAAATAAGTCAGGTGCCTGAAGGGAGGGTAACCAGGACTGCAACAGTGAATACACTCGAACATCTACACTTATGGTAAGTGTATACAACTGTACTATGTTCTTCGTGTTTCACTGTTGCAGTCATCACATTTGGGTAGATTCTCAAAGTTAAGGATGGGAGGAGGAATTTAGATAGCATTAGGACCAGCTATAATGCCCTGCAAGACTGCAGTGACGAAGGCAGCTCTGGATTTAGAGAAAATTGGAAAATGGTAATGCTTGGTGAAAGCATGCACAGAACTCCAGGTAGCAGCTTCTAGGATGTCCCTGGTAGGAGCACCTCTGAGAAAGGCTGTAGAGGTAGATGAAGCCCTGGTTGAATGTGGTCTGATCCCCTGTGGGATAGGTTTTCCATGGTGCTTATAGCAGAAATGAATGCAATGGCCTATCCATTTAGAAATGGTTTGCTTTGAAATGGCCTTCCCCTCTGCCCCTGCAGCAAATGCTACCAGCAGTTGTTCAGATTTCCTTTGAGGTTTATAGTCCTGTCCAAGTAAAATCTAAGTTGTCTGTGCACATCTAAGGAGTGCAGTACCCGTTCCCCTTTGTTCTGTGGATTAGAAAAGAAGGTTGGCAAATGAATGGACTGATTAAGAGCCACACTGAATACTACCTTGGGCATGAAGGAGGGATTGGTCCTGAGGGACACCCTGTCCGCATGAAAGATGATGAAAGGCTCCACGGCCAAGGTTGCAGAAGTGTATACCTTCTTACCCCATCTATCCAGCACCCTGGAGTCTCTAATAAGAGGGGGTAGGATTTTTGGCAGTAGTAGCCTTAATGCCCTTGGGTCCCTGAGAAATGGTCTCAAAATCCGCAGTAGGATTTTTAAAAAGGAACTCGAGAGTCAGGAACCCTGTAATATCTATCAGGTTTTCTGGAAGCAGGAGGTAGAGAGAGTCAGGGGGCCAAGCTAGATTCCGAAAAGGCATCTACAATGTCTAGTACAGGAGGGATAGCTAAAGGCCTGTGTTGGGGCAAGAGTAAGAAATCCCTAAGCCTCTTTTTAGAATTAAAGTAACCCTAGCTTTCCCAGAGAAAATGTTCCCTAAGAGTATGCAAGTTTCACCAAGAGAGACATCCTCTGGGGGGGGGGGGGGGTTAGAGGGAAGAGTCCTCTGCATCAGAATCCTCATAGGTAGATAAGGGTAAATCCTGGTCATCAGAGGAAAAGTACAGTTTTGTACCTACCATAAATGTAGATGTCCAATAGGTATGCAACTGCAGTCCTGACATATGGCTTGTCCTGCCTCAGGCAGCCCTTCGGTTGGCCGGATTCCAAAGTCTGGGTCCGGCGTCGGCTGATGTCGCCCTTTCCCCGATGTCAGAGCGCCTGGGGTATAAAAGCGTCAGCCGACGCCATCTTCTTCAGTGTTTCTTGCCCCAGATGCCAGGTGCCCTCTAAGGAAGGCTAAATTTTGAAAATAAAGAAAAAATTCCAGACAAGTACAACAACAAAAACAAATACACCATAAAAGATTACCCCAGGTAGCTAAAATGAGGGGTAGAAACCCAAAAGAATACCCACAGAGGGGTAGGTGGGAGGGAAAACCTGACTGCAGTTGCATACCTATCGGACATCTACATTTATGGTAGGTACAAAATTGTACTATGTCCTTCAAGGATGCAACTGCAGTCCTGACATATGGGTTGAATACCATAGCCAACCTGGGGGTGGTAGGCACTAAGACAAAGATGGTGTAGCTAAAATGCCCTGCAGGACTGCAGAAGCAAACCCTGCTCTGGATCTGGAATATAAAGGCAGGTTGTAATGTTTGGAAAATGTATGCACGGAGCTCCATGTAGCAGCTTCTAAAATGTCCTTTGTTGCCACTCCTCTTAAAAAGGCTGTGGAGGTGGCTGTAGCTCTGGTGTAATGTGGCCTGATGTTAGTTGGCACAGTTTTTCCATGAAAACAGTAGCAGAATCAAATCCAATTTCCAATCCATTTAGAAATTGTCTGTTTGGAAATTGCTTTTCCCTGAAATCCAGCAGCGCAAGCTACAAAAAGCTGGTCAGATTTTCTGAAAGACTTTGTTCTGTCCAAGTAGTAGCGCAACTGTCTGTGTATGTCCAAGGTGTGCAGAAGTCTCTCTCCTTTATTTTGAGGATTGGGAAAGAAGGTAGGCAGGTGAATAGCTTGATTCAGGGACACCCTGGATACCACCTTAGGCATGAATGACGGATTGGTTCTCAAAGAAACTCTGTCCTGATGAAAAATGAGAAATGGTTGTATTGCCATAAGGGCCTGTAGCTCAGAGACTCTTCTTGCTGAGGTTACTGCCAGAAGGAAAGCTGTCTTCCAAGGCAGAAATTTCAACTCTGAAGATGCTGATGGTTCAAAGGGAGTAAGAGTTAATTTTTCCAGAATGAAGTTGAGGTCCCATGCAGCCACTGGTGGTTTCCTTGGAGGGTTGATGTTCTTTACACCTCTTAGAAACTGTCTTAGCAATGGGTGAGAAAATACAGGTGGATCAGTGTTATATTTGGCAGATATTGCTGAAGCATGTATTTTTATGGAAGAATATGAAAAGGCCATTGTGGAGCATTTCAGCCAAATATTCTAGGATCTGTGGAATGCTCATCACTGATGGGTCTTGACCCTTTTTGCTGTTCCAGATAAGAAATCTCTTCCATTTTGCTGAGTATGTTTTTCTAGTGGAAGGTCTGCGCGCCTCCAGGATGATATCTTTTACCCTTTTGGAAAGTGTATCCTGAGGAATAGTCATGGAATCTTCCAAGCTGTCAGCTTCAATGTTTTCAAGCTGGGGTGTAGTGTCCTGTAATTGTGATGTGTCAGAAGAAGTGGCCATTGAGGAAGGAGCCATGTCAAGCTCCGTAGCAGTGGGTACCAGTGTTGTCTTGGCCAGTCTGGAGCTATCAGTATGACTTTCGGCTGCTCTGTCTTGATCTTTAGTAACACCTTGGTCATCAAAGGAAGAGGTGGGAAGGCATATAGTGTTAGAGAGTTCCAACTGAAGGAGAGAGCGTCCACCTTCCATGCTTGAGGATGGTATGTCCTCGTGCAAAACTTTTTCAGATGGTGATTGAGGTGGGAGGCAAAAAGATCCATGTCCGGCCTTCCCCATACTTGAGTTATTTGTAAGAAAATGTCTGGATGCAACATCTATTCGTGTGGATCCATGATGTTTCTGCTTAGGCTGTCTGCCAGAACATTGTCCTTCCCTGGTACAAACTGGGATTGTAGCTCTATTTTCAATTGTAGGGAAATATCCCAGAGATTCATTGCCAGTCTGCAAAGAGGGTAGGAATGGGTACTCCTTGCTTGTTTATGTACCACATAACTGTGGTATTGTCTGTCTTTATTAGTAGATGGCCCTGATGCATGAACTTTTCGAAGGCCTTGATTGCATGTATCACTGCCAGCATTTCTTTTTGGTTGATGTGCAGGTGCTTTTCTTTTTGTGTCCATTGTCCTTGAATGCATCTGCCCTCCATGTGCACCCCCCATCCATGGTCTGAGGCGTCTGTTATGGTTTGACTTGTATGAGGCTTGCTGAAAGGCAGACCTTTGTTTATCTGGCTTGCTTGGGCCCACCACAGAAATTCCTTTTGAAGGCATGGAATGAGTGGGATCAATGCTTCCAGGCTGTGGCTGTGTTGAGACCATAGACTTTTTAGATACCATTGTAGTTTCCTCATATGCAGCCTTGCGTGTGGAATCAGAAGAATGCAAGATGCCATGAAACCCAGGGCCTGCAGGATTTTCCTTGCAGTCATCTGGGTGTGTGTTGCTAATTTTCTGAAGTATTCTGGTAATTGTTTTTCTTTTGTCAGAAACGCCATTTGGGTGTTCGTGTCCAGTGTGGCACCCAGGAAAGGTATTTGTTGGGATGGTACGAGACTTGATTTCTGAATATTGACTGTGTATCCCAAGGCCTGCAGTAGGTGAATGACATAGTCCAAGTTTTTTTAACAAGGCTTGTTGGCTGTCCGCTTGTATAAGGCGGTCGTCTAGGTAAGGGTATATTTGTATCCCCTGAAGTCTGCAATGTGCAATTACTGATGCCAGGCATTTCGTGAACACTCTGGGCGCAGTAGATAAGCCAAAGGGCAATGCTGAGAATTGATAATGCTCTGAGCCTGCAAGAAATCTGAGGTATCTTCTGCAACTTTGTCTGATTGGGACATGCAGGTATGCCTCCTTGAGGTCCAGAGTTACCAGCCAAGACCCCTTGCCCAGCATGGGAAGGAGTTGCTGTAAAGTCAGCATTTTGAATTTTGGCACAATAAGGTAAGTATTCCGTGCAGACAAGTCCAGAATGGGTCTCCATTGGTTTTCTTTCTTGGAACAAGGAACAGTCTTGAATAAAATCCTTGGCCTTGTTCTGCAGAAGGAACCTTTTCTATTGCTCTTATTTGAAGTAGGTTTGTTATTTGTTTGAGTGCCTCTGCCCTTTGATTTGGTGGCAGGTTTGGCCTGCCATGTCTTGTTGGTAGTGTATGAAAATGGAATCTGTATCCTTTGTCTATTATGTCCAGTATCCATTTGTCCTTTGTAATATTGTGCCAATTTTGTGAGAATAAAGATAATTTTCCGCCCAAAGGTGCTTCTAATTGAGCCCTGGATGGCGGAGTCAAAGTCAAGTCATTGAGATTGTCCCAGCGGAGCAGTGGAAGGTCCTGCCCCACCTCTCTGGTTCGGAGGCTGCCATTGATGTCCTCTGTAGCAGCCTCGAGTTTGCACTCTACCTCTGCCACGTCTGTTTTTGCTTCTTTGAAATTTGTCTGTGTCTGGAAAGGACCAATGCTTAGAAAGCCAATTCCTACTGAATCTTGGAGGCTGTACCTGGAGGAAATCTTTGACTGTTTGCACTGATTTTGCCTTTTCCTCTATTTTCTTTAAAACCTCTTGTGCAGTAGCACCAAATAGCTTATGTTTCTCTAGTGGTGCGTCCAAAAGCTTAATTTTCACATGGTCTGGCAATGTTTTTTCCTTTAACCAGGCATGTCTGCGTATGACCGCACCCATCATTGCTGCTCTACATGAAGCTTCCAATTAATCATATCCACACTGAAGGAAATGGTTGCTAACCTGCTGAGTATTATAAACCAATTCCTGTAACCCCTTTCTATCTAATGGTTCAGGGGAAGCCAATTTCTTTTACAAGTCATCCAACATGTATTCCTGATACTGAATCATATGAAATTGACAATTTAATGCTCGCATAGAAAGGGTGGAAGATGTATATACTTTCTTGCCCCACCTTTCTAAAGCCCTAGAATCTCTTTCCGAAGGAAGTGGATTCTTAGCAGTAGTGGAGGAAACCCCTTTAGGCCCCTGAGAAATAGTTTCAGGGTCAGCAGTATGGCCCTTGTACAGAAACTGATGTGTGTCTGGGACCCTGTAGTACCTGTCTGGCTTGACAGGAGCAGGGGGGAGGGAGTCAGGGGAAACACTAGATTCTAAGTACACATCATCTAAAACATTTAAAACTGGAGGAATAGCTAAGGGTCTATACTGAGGTAGCTTCAAAAATTCCCTTAACCTTTTCCTAGAATCTGAGTATTCTTGGCCTTGCCATTTGAAGTGTTCCCTCATGGAATGAAGCATTTCCCCAAAGGAAAACTCCTCAGGAGGAGAAGCAGAGGGAATGGATTCCTCCGCATCAGAATCCTCGTAGGCCGGGAAGGCCTCCTCCTGGTAGTCTGAATGTGCAGAATCACCTGAGGCCTCATCGGAGGACTGGGGATCTACCTGCTCAACCCTAGGCCTCTTGACAGAAGGTGGCTGAGAGCCTCTATCTGGATGTGGCTGAGAACCCCTAATTAAAGAAATAAGGTCCTCAGCTAAACTTAAAATTTGAGAACCAGAAGTGGATCCCAGAGAAACAGATCTTGGAGGGAGAGACTTAGCCTGTTTGGCAGCCTTAGCACGTGTGTAGGCCTTAATGGACATGGACACTGGAGGCCTGGCAGCCCCGCGTGCTGGAGTAGTCTTATCCACTGAAATGGTGTTAGAAATATCCTGGGCTACGGTCTCAGAGGGGAGAACAGAAACCGGCACCGAGCTGGCCTCCGGTACCGAAGTAACCGGTGGGGGCGGTGTCGTCGGTCTGTAGCGGTTGTGAAACCGGCTCAGAAGAGACCGAGACACTCGCGGTAGGCCTAAGCATGGTGTCGGCCGAGACCGCGGGTGTCTGTCCTTATTCTTCCGTTTTTTAGGTAAATGTGCTGTTGGAAGCTCCGACGGCATGATATAACAGAAATCTTCCCCAAAATAATCCTGTGCAAACTCTGTCCGACGCCTAAGAGTGCGTTTATTGAAAGAAGCACAAGCTGTACAAGCCGAGACGTTGTGTTCTGGGCCTAGGCAGGGTAAGCAGTAAGAGTGGAAATCCTTATGAGGTATTTGTTTCCCACAAGTTAAACAATTATTAACTTTTACAGTTTTATCTGACATCGGCTGAGGCAAGAAAAGGTCCCCAACGGGGTACTTAGCTTTTTTGAAGACTTCAGTAGCTGAAAACACAGGAGCTGGTCGACCGGCACTTGCGAACTGCTTCTGCTTCGGCAGCGGCAAGAAAGACTGAAGATGGCGTCGGCTGACGCTTTTATACCCCAGGCGCTCTGACGTCGGGGAAAGGGCGACATCAGCCGACGCCGGACCCAGACTTTGGAATCCGGCTGACCGAAGGGCTGCCTGAGGCAGGACAACCCATATGTCAGGACTGCAGTTGCATCCTTGAAGGACATCAGAAACTTCAGAATCCTGGCCAGAGGTATCATAAGCAAATTCAGTCCTAGGTCTCTTGGAGGGGGAAGGTCGGCTTCCCTTGATTAAAGTAATAAGGTCTTCAGCCATTCTTATTTGTTTTTTTAGGCATAGAGGCCTGATCATGTGGTCTGGTCGTCTGTTTTCTAGGCAAGGTTTGTGTTTTAGGCCTTGAAGAAGAAGATGGCATCGGTTTAATATGCAAGTCAGTAAGCCTGAATACACCCTCAGAAGCCGGTGCCCACACAGCGGCTCCAGACCCATCTAAGGTAGAGACATCAGCAGGTTCCAAAGTTGAAGAATCTTGGGGCATACCGGACTCCGAATGGGTCTCAGTAGAGGCCTGCAAGTCTAAAGTAGCGGGAATCAGGAGCTGCGAAAGCGCCTCACTGAGTACCGGTGAAGTGGCGACTGGCTTAGAAGTGCCGTTGGCAGCTTTGGACCTAGGCGGAATGTCTCTGTCTTTATCTTTGCGTTTTTTCGGAATGTCGGTAGTCGGATGGCTTGCCGAAGACATATCTGGATAATTAAACTGAGTACCAAAATATTTAGAAGCGTAAATATGCCAACGAATAGTTCGTTGCTTAAATAAGGCACAACACCGACAGCGAGGTAAGTCGTGGTCAGGGCCTAGGCAAGGAACACAGTACGAATGAAAATTTTTATGAGGTATTTGCTTTCCACAAGAAATACAATTACTGACATTGGTTTAGAGCAAGAAAAAGCTTCACCAATGGGGTACCTAGCTTTAGTTGAAGACTTCGGTTCTCGAAAACAAAAATTTCAAGAGCCGGCCAACCGGCACTTGCGAACTGCTTCTGCTTCGGGCACCACATGGCAAGAAAGACTGATGTAATGGCACCAGCTGCATGCTTTATACCCCTGACTACCTGACGTCACAGAAGATGAGACAGCAACCAAAGCAGGACAGTACAGTTTTGTACCTACCATAAATGTAGATGTTAGAGTGTTCACACTGCTGCAGTCATCACACTTGGGTTATCCTGCCGTCAGGCGGTCCCACAGTCGGCCTGAGTTCCAAAGTCTTGGTCCAGCGTCGGTTGCGGTCGCTTCTTCCCTGACGTCAGTGCGCCAGGGGTATATAATATGCATCCAATGCCATTTTCTTCAGTTTTTCTTGCCCCAGATGTCAGGTGCCCCCAAGTGGGTAGGCAATACATATTGCTAATCAAAAATATACATATAAAATAAAAACAATACCTTCAGTTACCAGCAAATACACCCCAAAGGTTGTATAGGATAAAAGGGTACAGATAAGTCCAGGTAGTTCAGAGGGGATGGAGGGAGGGCAACCTGGACTGCAGCAGTGTGAACACTCGAACATCTACATTTATGGTAGGTACAAAACTGTACTATGTTCATCGTGTTACACTGCTGCAGTCATCACACTTGGGTTGAATCCCAAAGCTAAGTTTGGGTGGCTGGTCTATAAAGAGTTAGGATTGGCAAAGAGGCCCTGCAGAACTGCAGTGGCAAATTCTGCTCTGGATTTAGAGTAAAGAGGCAGGTGGTAATGCTTGGTGAAGGTGTGCACTGAACTCCAAGTTGCAGCCTCCAAAATTTCCTTGGTAGGTACTCCTCTGAGAAAGGCTGCTGAAGTGGCTGTTGCCCTGGTGGAAAGAGGCCTAATGTTATTAGGGACTGATTTTCCATGCTGTGTGTAGGAGTACCGAATACACTGTCCTATCCATTTGGATATAGTCTGCTTTGAGATAGCCTTGCCTTGTGATCCTGCAGCATATGCTACAAATAGTTGATCAGTTTTCCTGAAAGCTTTTGTTTTGTCCAAGTAGAAGCGTAGCTGCCTGTGTATGTCCAAAGAATGCAGAAGTTTCTCCCCTTTATTTTGGGGGGTTTGGATAAAAACTAGGCAAATTGATGGTTTGGTTAAGAGCCACACTAGATACCACCTTTGGCATGAAGGTAGGATTTTGTCCTTAAAGATAGCCTGTTCTGATGAAAAATTATAAAAGGTTCCACTGCCATTAATGCCTGTAGCTCTGAGACTCTTCGTGCTAAAGTTACTGCCAGGAGCAGAGCTGTTTTCCATGATAAAAATTTTAGATCGGCTGTATTGGCTGGCTCAAAAGGTGGTAGGGATAGTTTTTCCAAAACGAAAATGAGGTCCCAAGTTGGTGCTGGTGCTCTCCGGGACGGTCTTATGTTTTTAGCCCCCCAGAGGTACTGCTTTAGCAAGGGATGAGAGAATAAAGGAGGATCCGTGTTATTTGCAGAAGTGGCAGAGGCGTGGATCTTAATTGATGAAAAGGATAGGCCTCTGACAAGCATCTCAGTTAAGTATTGTAAAATCTGAGGAATGTTTGGAACAAGAGGGTCAAAGTAGAATCTCTTCCATTTTTTTGAGTAAGCTTTCCTGGTGCTAGGCCTCCTGGCCTCCAAAATGACATCCATAACAGCTTTAGAGAGAGGTGTTGCCTGTTTGACTAAAGTATCTGCCATGCAGCCAGGTTTAGGGTTTTGAGCTGACCGTGCAGGACCGGATTGTTTTGTTGAGTCAGAAGGTGTGGAATTTGAGGCAAAATCCATGGTGGGCCCTCAGCCAAGTTCCTTAAGATAGGGTACCAATGTTGGCGTGGCCAGTCTGGAGCAATCAGGATCATCTGTGGTTGTTCTTGTCTGGCTTTTAGGAGTACCTCTGAAAGAGAGGCAGTGGTGGGAAGGCTTAGACTTTTAGGTTTTTCCAGCTGAACAGAAGAGCATCCACTTTCCATGCTTGTTTGTGATAAGTCCTTGTGCAGAATTTATGTAGTTGGCAATTTAGAGGAGAGGCAAAAAGATTTATGTCTGCGCATCCCCATTTTGTGTCATCATGCTGAAGATTTGTGGATTCAATTTCCATTCATGAGGGTCCATGATATTTCTGCTTAGGTCGTCTGCCGGAGTATTTTTCTTTCCTGGCAGGAATTGTGCTTGCAGGTGAACTTGGTACGTTAGAGCTGTGTTCCACAAGGTCATGGCTTGCCTGCATAGGGGATAAGAATGAGTGCCCCCTTTGTTTATGTACCACATTACTGTGGCGTTGTCTGTCTTTAGTAATAGCTGTCCTGGATATAGAAGGTCCTTGAAAGCTGTTAGGGCATTTTGCACAGCCAACATCTCTTTTTGATTGATGTGAAGATGCATCTGGTCTGTGGTCCATTTACCCTGAATGCATTTTCCTGCCATGTGTGCTCCCCAGGCGCAATCTGAAGCATCTGTTGTTAGAATTTGCCTGGCTGTGGGTTGGGTAAAAGGCTGACCCTTGTTTAGGTGGCATGCCTGTGCCCACCATCGAAACTCCTGTTGTAGGCAGGGAATCATTGGAATTATTGCTTCTAGACTGTGAGAATGTTGAGACCAAACACTTTTTAGGTACCACTGTAATTTCCTCATATGCAGTCTGGCATATGGTATTAGTAGTATGCAGGATGCCATGAATCCCAGGGCCTGCAGAATTTTTCTTGCAGGGAGATGGGACGTTTTTGCCAGTAGTTGAAAATATTGAGTTAGTTGCACTTGTTTGTCTGGCTTGAGGTAAGCCATCCGGGCCGTTGCATTTAAGCTGGTACCCAGGAATGTAATCTGTTGTGCGTGCACTAGTTTTGTCTTCTTTTCGTTTACTGTGTACCCTAGAGAAATTAGCAACTTTTTCACAAACGCCAGATGCTGTAGAAGAATGTCCTTTGTCTCTGCTTGAATGAGGCAGTCGTCCAGGTATGGATATATTTGAATTCCTTTTTGTCTGCAAAATGCAATTACTGGTGCCAGGCACTTTGTGAAGATCCTGGGCACAGTAGAGAAGCCAAAGGGCAGTGCAGAGAATTGGTAGTGCATTGTACCAGCTTTGAACCTGAGGTATCTTCTGCAATTTTGTCTGATAGGGACATGCAGGTATGCCTCTTTGAGGTCCAGAGTAACAAGCCAAGCCTTCTTGCCCAGCATGGGTAGAAGCTGCTGTAATGTCAACATTTTGAATTTCGGAATCTCCAGGTAAGTATTCAGAATTGAAAGGTCCAGTAAAGGCCTCCAGGCTTTGTCCTTTCTGGGGACCAGAAAGAGTCTTGAGTAAAATCCTTGTCCTTGTTCCTGTTGTGGTACTTTTTGTATAGCTCTCATGTCCATGAGGGCTGAAATTTGTTTTGATACCTCTGCCCATTGATTTTGTGACAGGTCTGGCATTCCTTTTAGCTTTGGTAAAGTATGGAAGTGGAATCTGTAACCTTGAGACACAATATTCAGGACCCATTTGTCTTGGGTGATTGTTTGCCAGTTTTGAGAAAAAAGTGCTAGTTTTCCCCCTAAGGGGACTTCCAAAAGGGATGTGCTTGGCGTACGCAAAGGAAAGTCATTGTGACTGTTTCCTGTATGGTTGAGACTTGTCCTCACCTCCTTTTGGGGTTGAGGTGCCCCACTGTCGCCATCTGAGGGATTAGTTTCCGTAGGCCCAATACCTTGAGTTTCCAGAGGCCTAGATGTCTCCACGTGGGAGTTGGAAGCGGCCTGTGGCTCTGAGGTAGCGGGTGTCAGGGGCTGGGAAAGCGCCTCACTGAGAACCGGCGACTGGCCTAGAAGAGGTTTCGTCATCTGTTTGTCTGTCTTTATCCTTGTCTTATCGTTTTTTTTGGTATTCAGGTCGTCGGCTGATCAGACGGCATGGTATAATTGAACCTTCGGCCAAAGTAGTGTAAAGCAAAATCAAAACATCTTTTTATAGTGCGTTTGTTGAATCTAGCACAAAACCGACAACTAGTGACGTCATGATCAGGGCCTAGGCATGGAATACAGTAAGAGTGGAAGTCCTTATGAGGTATTTACTTCCCACAAGAAACACAATTAACTTTTTCTGACATCGGTCTGAGGCAAGAAAAAGGTTTCCCCAACGGGGTACTTAGCTTTATTGGAAGACTTCGGATCTGAAATTTGACTTTGAAAATCTCAGGAGTTGGCCGACCGGCACTTGCGAACTGCTTCTGCTTCGGGCACTGCGCGGCAAGAAAGACTGAAGAAAATGGCGTCGGATGCATATTATATACCCCTGGAGCACTGACGTCAGGGAAGAAGCGATAGCAACTGACGCCGGACCAAGACTTTGGAACTCTGGCCGAATACGGGACCGCCTGATGGCAGGATAACCCAAGTGTGATGACTGCAGCAGTGTAACACGATGAACATCCAAGACTTTGATAATCCGGACGACTGAGGGCCACTGCAAGCAGATAACCCCAATGTGATGACTGCAAGCAGGTATCCCATGGTGCACCAGTGCAATCCCCAGATCTTGTTTGCTGCTCACTAGAAACTGAAAAAAAAACCCCTAACCTACAAACCAATACTAAAGGGTCACCAACCAAGAAATTTAAAGTATTACCTCCAGATCTTCCAGGATGGGGGCAGGAGGGCGGGTTGGTAAAAATGAAGGATGAGATGGACTACCAACATGGAACGTTATGGTGAGTACATAACTTCTGTATGTTCGGTAGTCCAATCTCACCTTCATTTTTACATATGGGAAAGCGTCCCCAGCGCCTGATTCTTGGGTGGCTCATTGGAAGATACTCCTGAGCACCGTGGAGCCAAAGGGTAGGATGCTCTACCCCTAGAAGCCAAATCCAACTTATAATGAGTGATAAAGGTGCGAGGAGTAGCCCACGTAGCTGCTGCACAGATGTGATCAATTGGTACCCTGGCTTGGAAGGCTGCAAAGGTAGACAGAGACCTGGTAGAGTGAGCTTTGATCCTGTGGGGTAAGGGTCTGCCCTCAGAGCTGTAGATGAAGGCTATGCAATCGAAATCCAGTTAGACAATGTCACCTTAGAAACTGGCAAACCCAATCTGGAATCAGAAAAGGAAATGAACAACTGGTCTGACTTCCAAAATTCTTTGGTCCATTGCAAATAGAAACACAGCTGTTTGTGAACATCCAGCTGGTGAAAACGGTATTCCGCTGCATTGTTATGAATGGGAAAGAAGACTGGAAGTTCAATGGACTGGTTTCAATGTGGCAGAAGAACAAACTTTGGGGACAAACGAAGGGCTGGTACGTAAAGAAACCCTGTCTTTATGAAAAACTAAATAAGGTGGTTTAATAGACAGGGCATGTAGCTGAGAAACATGTCTGGCTGATGTAATAGCTACCAAAAACACAGTCTTCCAAGACAAATACTTTAAAAGAAGCTGAATGAGATGGTTCCAAAGGAGGGGATGTTAAGTTTGGACAACACAAAATTTAAGCCCCAAGAAGCCACAGGTTCCTGTAAAGGTGGTCTCAGCAAGGTGGCTCCTCTCAAAAAGGTTTTACATAACTTATGTGACATAAGGTTAACATTTGGAAATCCCAAATAAAAATGTTTAATAGCCGCCAAATGTAGTTTGATGGTGGCTGCAGCAGATCCCTGCTGAAAAAGCTCCGAAAGGAATTCCAGAATTACAACGGGAGTGGTCATAAGGTTATCATTTGGAGATCCCAAATAAAAATGTTTAACAGCCGCCAAATGTAGTTTGATGGTGGCTGCAGCAGATCCCTGCTGAAAAAGCTCTGAAAGGAATTCCAGAATTACGGGAACGGGAGTGGTGTAAGGATCCACATTCATCTTTTGTGCCCAAATAGAAAACCTTTTCCACTTACTGTCATGCAGCCTTCTGGTTGATGGTTTGTGTGAGGATAAAAGAATGTGGGACACTGACGAAGCATCATGAAGCCTGACTAGAGATGGAACTGGATCAGCCAAGCTGTCAATTTGAGGGTGTGAAGAGAGTGGTGTAATGAACCCGACATGTGGGTCAGTAGATCTATAACTGGGTCCAGGGATCCAAGTATCATCCAGAAAAGGCTCGAGGAAGGGAAACCAGACCTAACGAGGCCAGTAAGGAGCAATGAGGATCAACTTGCTTCCCAGTCGGTTGGCTTTCTGTATCACTTTGGGGATTAGAAGAAAAGGAGGGAAGGCACAGAGAAGTCCCGTGGGCCAATCGCGTACCAGAGCGTCTCTGGGTGTTTCCCCCGGAGGGGGAATTAGGGAAAAATAACTGCTGCACTTGCAATTGACTGGACTGGCAAAAAGGTTGCAGCAAGATCGTCCCCATTTTAGGAAAATCTGCTCCACTATTTCCCATTTCAGAGACCACTCGTGGGGCAGCAGGATTGCCCGGCTCAGCTTGTCGGCTATCATGTTGATTGTCCCCGGAATGTGTGTTGCCACCAGGAAGCGCTGGGAAGAAATTTCCCATTCCCAAACTCGCATGGCTTCTTGACAGAGTGGGTAAGATCTGGTACCGCCCTGTTTGTTGATATACCACACAACCAACATGTTTGTCCGATTGTATCGCAATCGTCCCTGGAGGAAGAAGTTCCTGAAGTGCTTGCAATGCCAGAAGCACCGCTCTCATCTCCAGAACATTGATATGCAGATGAGCCTTGTGTTTTTGCCATGTGTCGTGGACCGTCCAGCCCAGATAATGCCCCCCCCCCACCCGACCTAGGAGGCATCCGTGGTCACAGTGGCAACGGGTTGGGCAAGCACAAAGGGAGCTCCCGTGAATAGATTGTTGGGGGCTATCCACCAACGAAGGTCCTTTTTGCATGATTCTGTCAGCAGAAAAAAGAGTGACTCAGCGGTAGGTATTGGAACGACCCCTGGGAGCATAGGAGCCATGGAAGGATTCTCATATGTAAGCTGGCTAGAGGTATTAACAGAATGGTTGAGGCCATCGTTCCAAGAAGTTGAAGAATCCACTTTGCTTTGACCTTCCGAAGTGGGAGTAGTCGCTGAACTTGTGAGATGAGGTTTTGTGCTCCTTCGGCGGGAAGGCGAACTGTCATATCCACTGTGTCCACCTCTGTGCCTATAAAAATCACAGACTGCGAGGACAGTAATGCAGATTTTTCCCAATTTATGAAGATTCCTAGTTCAGCACAAAGCTGGATGGTGATGTCCCTGTTTTGGAGAAGTAGATGCCTGGTGGTGGCGGTGAGGAGCCAGTCGTCCAAATATGTAAACACCTGGAATCCCTGACGTCTCAGGTGAGCTGTCACTACTGCCATGCATTTGATGAACACCCTGGGGGCTGTGGTGAGACTAAAGGGCAGAGCACGAAACTGATGATGACTGGCTCCCAGCGAGAAGTGCAGATACCTCCTTGACGCCTTGTCCATTTTTATATGGTGGTAGACGTCTTGGAGATCTAGAGAGCACATCCAATAGATGTCCCCTAACAACTGGAGTATCGACTGCAGTGCTACCATCTGAAACTTGTCCTATTTCACGGATTCGTTTAATCTGCTGAGGTCCAATATTGGCTTCCAGTCTCCTTTTTGTTTTGGGACTAAAAAGAACCTGGAGTAAGTTCAGGATCCTACCTGGTCTGCTGGCACGGGCTGGATGACTCTTTCTGAGAGCAACTTGTTGATCTCCACAGTTGCCTGATCCCTGTGATTGGGTGGAACATCTGGGATCTTTTTGGGAACAAATGGTGGAAGGGAAAAGGGTACGATATATCCTCTGGTAACGACTCTTTTACCCACTTGTCTTGGGTTAAATTTAGCCAGGCTTCTGGATACAAAGAGATGCGACCCCTGACAGGCCTCAGAGAGATGCAGTCGGGCCCTACATCAGGACAGCTGATAAGGCCGCCCTCGAAAGGAACCACGGCCTTGCTGATATTGCGGACCGCCCCTGCCTCGAGGGTGACGTCCACCATTTCCTCCTCCTCTGCCTCTGAAGGAGGATTCACTCTGTGTGACTGGAAAGGCCCACTGGGACTTTATGAACCACATCTTACCACCCCTTTGACCTTTGAGGAATAGTCGAGAGGGGATGGTAAAACGGACTCTCACGGCAGAGACAGTCTTTTCCTTCCTGTTCACACCAAGTGAGTGTATCTTTCACCTTAGAAGCAAACATGGAGGAACCATCAAATGTGGCGATGGTGAAGGTGGAAAATTACACAGGCACATCCAGGAGTGGCGCCTAAGGGCAACTCCTGAACCCGCTGCTCTGCTCGCTCCATCAGCCGCATGAGATATGAGCCGCATGGAGGAGTTAACTATGGAATTCAGGGTGGACAACTGAGCAGAAATCCTATCCAGGTCTCCCTCAGGACAAGCACCCTGTATGGAATCTCCCAACTCCTTGAGGAGATCCCTCTGCAACCTCGTGAAATGGGTAAGATAGTTCAAGGATCTAAGTGTAAAGGCCACTGAACTAAATACGCACTTCCCATATCTGTCTAGACTCCTTGTTCGGCGGATGTACAGAGGAAGAAGTCTCTGCCAACTCCTCCTTCGTGGCTGCCGCCACCACCATGACATCTACGAGAATGCCCTTAGACAAGAATTCTTTCCCAGAAGGGGCAGACAGGAAAGTACAGTTGTGTACACTTACCATAAATGTAGATGTTTGAGTGGATTCACTGTTGCAGTCATTACATTTGGGTAATCTGCTGGCAGGTTGCCCTCAGTTGGCCTGAATATCAAAGTCTTGGGTCCTGCGTCGGTTGCTGTCGCCCCTTCCCTGACGTCAGGGGGTATAAAACATGCAGCTGATGCCATTTTCTTTAGTTTTTCTTGCCCTAGATGTCAGGTGCCCCCTAAAAGGGTAGCCAAAAATTTATATATATATATATATATGAAAATATATGCTCCAATATGAACTTTACCTTCATGTACAAGCAAATACACCACATAAATTGTATAAATCAGAGAAGGAAAGATAGGTTCCATCAGAAGAAAAAGAGGGATGGCAGGTGGGTAACCTGGACTGCAACAGTGAATATACTCGAACATCTACATTTATGGTAAGTGTACACAACTGTACTATGTTATTCGTGTTTCACTGTTGCAGTCATTACATTTGGGTTACAGTCCCAACGCTATGGTTGGGAGGATGAAGCTAAACAGTATTAGGAGCGGCTATGAGGTCCTGCAGGACTGCAGTGGCAAAGCCTTCCCTGGATTTAGAGTACAGTGGCAGATGATAGTGCTTTGTAAAGGTGCGCACTGAACTCCAAGTAGCAGCCTCTAAAATGTCATTGGGTGGTACTCCCCTGAGAAAGACTGCTGAAGTGGCTGCAGCTCTGGTTGAATGTGGCCTAATGCCCTTAGGCACTGGCTTGCCATGGTGCAAGTAGCAGAAACGAATGCAGCGGCCTATCCACTTTGAAATAGTCTGCTTTGACATGGCCTTTCCTTGTGATCCTGCAGCATATGCCACTAGTAATTGTTCTGTCTTTCTGAAAATTTTAGTTCTGTTTAAGTAGAATCTAAGCTGTCTGTGTATATCCAAAGAATGCAGAATTCTCTCCCCCTTGTTCTGTGGATTTGGATAAAAAGTTGGCAGATGAATAGTTTGGTTAAGAGCCACACTGGACACCACCTTAGGCATAAATGTTGTGTTTGTCTTTAGAGAGACCCTGTCTGGATAAAAAATGATAAAAGGTTCCACAACCATGAGTGCCTATAGCTCTGAAACTCGTCTTGCAGAAGTTATTGCTAGGAGCAGAGCTGATTTCCAAGATAAAAACTTTATATCAGCAGTAGCAGCTGGCTCAAAAGGAGGCAGGGTGAGTTTTTCCAAGACATAGTTGAGGTCCCATGCAGGCATTGGTTATCTCCTTGGAGGCCTTAAATTTTTGGCTCCTCTGAGGTACTGCTTTAATAAGGGATGAGAATAGAATGGTGGCTCTGTATTGTAATGAGCTGAAATGGCAGAGGCATGAATTTTAATAGATGAAAAAGATAGGCCTTTGTCCAGCATCTCAGTTAAGTATTGCAAAATCTGAGGAATATTTGGCACAGATGTATCAGTTCCTTGTGCCTGGTTCCAAGCACAGAATCTCTTCTATTTTCCAGCATAAGATTTTCTAGTACTAGGCCTTCTGGCTTCCAAAATGACATCCATCACAACTTTACTGAGAGGTGCGTTTTGTATAGCTATGTTATCCGCCATGCTGCTAGGTTTAAAGTCCTGAGTTGGCTGTGCAGGATCTGATTGTTTTGCTGGGTCAATAGATGAGGTATTTGAGATAAGGTCCAAGCTGGGCACTGAGACAAGTTCCTTAGGATTGGATACCAGTACTGGCGGGGCCAGTCTGGGGCAATTAGCATCATCTTTGGCTTCTCCTGTCTGAACTTTTGGAGTACCTTGGGGAGGAGAGGCAGTGGGGGAAAGGCATATACTGATACATTTTTCCAGCTGAAAGATAGGGCGTCCACTTTCCATGCCTGTCTGTGATACGTCCTTGTACAGAATCTTTTTAGTTGGTAGTTGTGAGAGGAGCCAAATAGATCTATGTCTGGGCATCCCCATTGCCTTGTTATCATGCTGAAGACTTGCGGATCCAGCTGCCACTTGTGGGGATCCATGAGGTTTCTGCTTAGTTTGTCTGCCAGAGTATTTTTCCTTCCTGGCAGGAATTGTGCCTACAGATGTACTTGGTAAGTCAATGCTGTGTCCCACAAAGTCATGGCTAGTCTGCAAAGGGGGTAAGAATGTGTGCCCCCCTGCTTGTTTATAAACCACATGACCGTGGTGTTGTCTGTCTTCATCATAAGTTGTCCCGGATGAAGTACGTCCTTGAAGGCTGTCAGGGCATTTTGAACAACTAGCATCTCTTTTTGATTGATATGTAAATGCATTTGGTTTGAGGACCATGCGCCCTGAATGCATCTTCCTGCCATGTGGGCCCCCCCCAGGCATAATCTGATGCATCCGTTGTTAGTGTCTGCCTGGCTGGGGGTAATGTGAATGGCTGTCCCTTGTTTTGGTGACAAGCCTTTGCCCACCATCGAAACTCCTGCTGCAGGCAGGGAATGAGAGTAATCATTGTTTCCAGGCTGTGGCAATGTTGAGTCCAAACACTTTTTAGGTACCATTGAAGTTTCCTCATATGCAGTCTTGCATATGGAATTAGTAGGATGCAGGATGACATGAAGCCCAAAGCCTGCAGACTTTTTCTTGCAGATAACTGGGCCTTTGTTGCCAACATTTTGAAATAAATAGTCAGATGTCTTTGTTTGTCTGGCATGAGATAAGCCACCTGGGTAGTCGTATTTAAGCTTGCACCCAGGAATATTATCTCTTGAGAGGGTACTAGTTTTGATTTCTTTTCATTGACTGTGTACTCTAGGCATGTTAGAAGTCTTTTCACAAACGTCAGATACTGTAGAAGAATGTCCTTGTTCTTTGCTTGAATCAGACAGTCGTCCAAGTAAGGATATATTTGTATTCATCTTTGTCTGCAGAATGCAATTACTGGTGCCAGGCACTTTGTAAAGACCCTGGGTGCAGTAGATAAGCCAAAGGGCAGTGCAGAGAAATGGTAATGCATTGAGCCAGCCTTGAATCTGAGGTATCTTCTGCATAATTGTCTGATTGGGACATGAGGGTATGCCTCTTTTAGGTCTAGAGTCACAAGCCAAGCATTCTTGCCCAGCATGGGCAGTAGCTGCTGCAAAGTCAACATCTTGAATTTTGGTATATCTAGGAATGTGTTCAGAATAGATAGGTCCAGTATTGGTCTCCAGGCCTTGTCCTTTCTGGGTACCAAAAACAGTCGAGTAAAATCCTTGTCCCTGCTCTTGCTCTGGTACTTGTTGAACGGCCCCAATGTCCATGAGGGATGAGACTTGTTTTTGTGCAGTCTCTCCATTGATTTTCTTGGCAGATCTGGCCAGCCGTTTGCCTTTGGCAGGGTATGGAAATGGAACTTGTAGCCTTGTGACATGATATTTAGAACCCACTTGTCCTGGGTTATAATGTGCAAATTGAGAAAAAAAGTGCTAATTTTCCCCCTAAGGGTGCTGCCAGGAGATAAGTTCTTGGTGCAGGGAGGGGGAAGTCACTAGGACCGTTTCCTGTATGGTTGTGATTTGTCTTCTCCAACTTTGGAGGTAGAAGCACCCATTGCTTTCACCTGTATGAACCTTGCGCCTGGGATCTGCCTCTAGAGAGTCTGGATCTGCCCCTTTGAGGTCTGACACAGGAAAGGACCAATTCTTTGTAGGTCAGTGTCTACTAAACCTAGGTGGTTGTACCTGTAAAAAATCTTCGACAGTTTGTATAGATTTAGCTTTGTCCTCCATTTTCTTTAACACCTCTTCTGCCTTAACACCAAACAAAGTATCATGCTGTAAAGGTGCATCTAATAATTTAACCTTGACCTGATCAGGGAGATTTTGTTCCTTTAACCAAGCATGCCTCCTAATTACAGAGCACGTAACTGCGGCCCTGCAGGAGACCTCCAAAGAATCAAAACCACATTGCAAAGCATGCTTTCCAACTTGTTGAGCTGCATGCAATAAATCCTGCATTTCCTTATTTTCTGCACATTCAGCGTTTAATAACATTTTCTGTTTAAGCAATGCCATAACATGTTGCTGATATTTGAGCATAGGAAACTGACAGTTTAAGGCCCTTATAGCCAAGGTAGCAGATGTGTAAACCTTTTTACCCCATCTACCCAGTGCCCTAGAATCTCTGTCAGAGGGGGTAGGGTTTTCTGCAGCGGAAACCTTAACTCCTTTGGGACCCTGTGAAATAGTTTCTGGGTCTGCAGCAAGGTTTTTTACAAAGGAATTTATGAGAGTCAGGAACCCTGTAATATCTGTCAGGCTTAACAGGAGCTAGAGGGTAAAGAGTCAGGGGTAAGACTAGACTCCGAAAACACATCTACAATGTCTAACACAGGTGGAATGGCTAGAGGCCTGTGTTGTGGAAGTAAAAGGAAATCTCTGAGCCTCTTTTTAGATTCTGAAAAATCTTGGCTCTCCCAGTGGAAATGCTCCTTCATGGTATGCAAGGTTTCCCCAAAAGAATAGTCCTCTGGAGGAGAAGCTGAAGGTATAGATTCTTCAGCATCAGAATCCTCATGGGGGGGAAGAGAATATTCCTGATCAGAAGAGGAATCAGAAGAAATAGAAACCTGATCTGAAGATTCGTAGTCACTCTCTTGCCTAGGCCTCTTATCAGGAGGGGGATGGGAACCCCTGATCAAGGTAATCAAGTCTTCGGCCATTTTAAGCATCTTTTTTGGGCATAGAGGCCTGTCCACGTGGCTCTTGAGTTTGTTTCTTTGCTTTAGAAGGAGTTTTAGTCTTTGCCTTTGAAGCTGCAGTCGGTTTAATGTAGAGATGTTTAGGTCTGAATACACCCTCAGAAGTCTATGCTTGCTCAGCGGCTCCGGACCCATCTGAAGGAATAGTATCAGAGGCTCCAATACCTTGAGTTTCCAGCGGCATGGCCAACTCCACGTGGGAATCAGTAGTGGCCTGCGACTCTAAAGTAGCGGGCGTCAGGGGCTGCGAAAGCGCCTCGCTGAGAACCAGCGACTGGCTTAGGAGAAGCTTTGTCGTCGGTTTTGGGCCTCGGTTGTCTCTCTCTCTCTCCTTTTCTTTGCGTTTTTTTGTGAACTCTGGTAGTCGGATGGCTATCCGATGACATTTCTGGATAATTAAACCGGCGTCCAAAACAGTTTAAAGGAAACTCATACCGACGCTTAATAGTGCGTTGGTTAAATCTAGCACAAAACCGATAACTAGAAACGTTGTGATCAGGGTCTAGGCAAGGAATACATTAAGAATGAAAGTCCTTATGAGGTATTTGCTTTCCACAAGAAATACAATTATTTACTTTTTCTGACATCGGTCTGGAGCAAGAAAAAAAAGTTTCCCCAACTGGGTACTTAGCTTTATTGAAGACTTCGGATCTGAAACTCGAACATGAAATCTCAGGAGTCGGCCTACCAGCACTTGCGAACTGCTTCGGGCACCACGCGGCAAGAAAGACTAAAGAAAATAGCGTTGGCTGCTTCTTTTATACCCATGACGACCTGACGTCAGGGAAGGGGAGAAAGCAGCCAACGCAGGACCCAGGACTTTGGAATTCAGACCAACTGAGGGCAACCTGCCAGCAGGATTACCCAAATGTAATGACTGCAACAGTGAAACAAAGAACATATGGGTATCCACGATGCACCTTTTTTCTGGGTACCACAAATAGTCTGGAACAGATTTATGTGTCTTTGTTCAGAAAGAGAGCTTCTTCCTATAGCTGTTGAAGACCGTATCTTGTTTAAGATGAGCCCTTACAAAGTCATCAGGTTTGGAATAAACACGGCAGCCTCTCAATATATGTCCATTTGCAAAACTCCTTGGGGAAAAAAAAAAACCTTTATCAACAAATTCTGAAATACATTAAAAATACAACATTTTATCAGATAAACAGCACAGCTTCTGACCAATGTACAGCTAGATCACAACAGTCTAGTACTTAACAGACCAAACCATTTTAAACACGGAACTTCTAGGGACTTCTTATTGTTGACATCTTTTTAATGTAAACCATGACTCACTGCTACACAAACTCAATTCAAGTGGTTTCTGTGTATGGATGTGAACCTAGTTATGGCCATGCTTGAAGATGACTGTTTATAGGCATGATTTTTTTTAGATCACGTTATTTTATATTTTAGGTTTATTGATGATCTTATTTTTTTATGCCAAGGAAGTCCGACAGAGGCCCTTAAGTTTGTTGATGACTTACAATTCAATACCATGGGCTTAAGTTTTGATGGTATGCAGCTTGGACCTCGAGTGAATTTTTTTGGATATAAATCTAGATTGTTTCACTACTAGTCTCCATAGGAAATTTGATCATATAAATGTATTTTTACATGGGAGTAGTTGTCACCCCAAACATTTAGTCAAGGTATTGCCTTACAATGAATGTTTAAGAATTCAAAGGCTATGTAGCCAAAATAGAATTTTTGACAGAGAAATATTGGAAGCAGAGGATATGTTTATCAAGAGAGGCTATGATGCTGAGTTGGTTAGTGAAGCTAAGCAAAAAATTAGGGACATGAGGTATTTAACAAACTCTGAGGGGGAATTTTATAATGTTTGTAAGGGTGGGAAAAGGCATACCAATAAGGTTATTGATAATGTAAGCCACAAAGAAGCTTTCTTTATGACTACTTTTAATGTTATAACTGAGGAAATTGTTAAAAAGGTATGTAATTTATGGCCCATGCTTTTAAGGGACAAAACCTTGAATTCTATACTACCTAATTTTGTGAACACTGCACACAAGAGAGCCAGGAATTTACCAGATATACTGATCCACAATCAATTTCACCTACCAGATGTTAACATTAATCAGAGTGTGGATGTACACAATGGCACTGTTCCATGTGATGGCTGTTCTATCTGCCAACATATAGTGAGCTCTTTTTCCCCATATTAATGGCATTAAATTTAGAGCCAGGTATAGATACAATTGTAATACTGAGGGGGTTGTGTATGTGTTGAGGTGTGGATGTAATATGTTCTATATAGGGGACACATATAGAAGCTTCAGGGTTCGTTTACAGGAACATATTAGGGATGTAAAAATAAGAAATTAGAGAGCCCCCTTGGTAATCATTTTATGTATGGTGGCACATAATTCTAACCCTGAGTCTCTTAAAGGATGTGTTTTAGAACAACTACAAGTTAGCATAGGGGAATGTGTGACTTTAAAAAAATAAACTTCTTAAGACAGAAACCCTCCTTAAAGTATGGTACCTTGGTGCCTTTTGGACTTAATAAGGAATGTAATTGGAAATATGTGATCTGAATCGAATGACTGATTTATTGTTTGATGTTTTAATTAATTATGTATATTGTATTTAAGTAAAATGAGTTTGTGATGTCTTTACTCTTTGAAGGCTGTGTAAGCCGAGGCACTAAGTGTTTTATAAATTGCGTTTTGCTTATATCAGTGGTCTTTGTGGTATTTTTATTTTATTGGTTTCTCTGATAATGATTGTCTAGTTTAAAAATTTACTTAAAAATGGAACTTTCATATCTGCTTTTGTACAACGTACCCCCCCCCCCAAAAAAAAATATTTCCAAAGGGATACCAACATGGGTATGTCCTTGGCCCACTATTTTTCTGTTTAGTATACCATTTGACTTGCATCAGACTAATCTACTGCTATAGGCAGTTGAAATTTTAATGCCCTCCACACAGTCAAGCCTCCTTACTGAAACAATCTTTGCAGCAAGACTTATTACAGAAATAGCCAAGTACAAATAATCTAAACACAAATAACCTTACTATGATGTTACTCCTGACAACACAAAAATACTAATCCAAAGCAATATTCTCTTATTAATTATTGAAGACCATACTGAGTCAGCTCTCCCTGCAGTCAAGGAACAAAGGTACCCAAGGCATTATTTTTGATCAGACTCCCTTAATTCTCATACTAAACCACAGAAAGTACAAAATCAGTTAAAAGTCTATTGCAAGTTTTCCAGCCTCCTTACCCAAAAAGCCAGAACAGTTACAGCATTTAGCACTTTCAATCCCAAACTTGAATATGGACTTCTTTTCACTCTTAACTCCTCCTATAACAATTCCACACTGCAGAGAATGGAAAAAAAATACTCATATTTATTAACCTTACACTGCTAGGAATGATCACTGTACCTCCATACACAAAGTTAAATGACTATTAGTCTTAGATAAAATTTCCTTTTTAACATCCTAACCTTTAAACTTCTACATTAAGTCTTTGTCCCTGTCTCAGCTGTAAGCTAAAAACTGATCACAAGCATTTTTCTAAGAAATCATAGCATATTACTACTAAATAAAACCCCTTTCTACTCATTGTAGGAGAAATTTTAATTTCGAAATTTGCACCTCCTATCTAGAACTCCCTGCCTGATATCAGACAAATTAGCAACCTGACATTATTCCACAAGCAACTCAAACTAGCTTAATCACAACTCTCATGCTTGATTGACGATGGCCGAAGCTCTTAGTCATACAAATATCACTTTGGACTACAGAATTTCTTCAACCTTGTGTCCCTCCTTACTGCATTTGCTTTGCCAACACTTGAACAACATAAATGTGCATACTTCACTACTGTAAACAGTATGCAAGACTACAAACTCTTTTCCAAGGAAGGGGCCTTCCTTGTACCTGCTGATCCATCATTCATCATACACCTATCAAACATATACTTCACTACTACTAGCAGGAAATTTCTTCTACTTGGTTATCAACTCTTTTAGTCTCTTGTTTTAATTACAAACTGGTGTATATGCTTCATTCTGTTTCTGTAATGTCTGTATTTGTCTTGTAGTGTGGGATGCGCCTGAAAAGGGCCCTCAGTCCAGCTCAGTGGATCTGACTGCAAGGAAGCTGATGGATCAATTGGCCTCTTACAGTAAGCCGAAGCCTTTTTTTTTTTTTTATTGGTCTTCACTAAAAGGCTGAGGCAGTACTTTGGGGATAGGCATGAGGTGCTACGTATGAATAAGCAAAAGCAAAGTACCTCCCTACTCAAAAACTCTGAAGCCTGATGATGGTGATCTGGAAGTCAACTTCTGTGGGTAAAGGAAGGAAGAAAATGCAGCGACCGTTGTATTTAATAAAAAATGTAAAGATTAAAATGTTCACTTTTGGTACTACATAAACTTTACTTAAAACGCTTTCTCTTTCTAGTTAATACTAGATGATAAATAAACATGAAGTATGAACACATTCAACTTCCTTCTACATGCATATGTCCTACTACATTTTTTCTGGCATTCATACTAATTAGCCTTACTTCAGAGAACATTTATTAACTAACCTTAATGTCAGTCTTGAGTTTTTCATAGTTAACATCAATGGGATCTTTGGCAGTATCATCTCCTCCACCTTTAAGAAGACTGTATGCGACCTCAATATCTAGGAGATTATCAAGCATTTCAACCTTGGTCTGGAAATAAAAATACAAGTTGTTTATTTTTCCTCCAGAACCTGCATAAACATGTCAAGTAAAAACATTACACAGCTCATGCACTCACTATCACTAACTACAATGCTGGAAACAATCCTGAAAAGACACCCCCCCCCCCCCATGGCAATCCTAAGTCGTACGAAAAAACAAACTTGTACTGTACTCAGAACCTCAGAAAGTACAGTTGTGTACACTTAACCATAAATGTAGATGTTCGAGTGTATTCACTGTTGCAGTCATCACATTTGGGTTATCTGCTTGCAGTAGCCCTCAGTTGACCTGATTATCAAAGTCTTGGGTCCTGCGTTGGTTGCTGTCTCATCTTCCGTGACGTCAGGTAGTCAGGGGGTATAAAGCATGCAGCCAACGCCATTACATCATTTTTTCTTGCCCCAGATGTCAGGTGCCCCCTAATGGAAGCAATTAAATATATATACATACAAGGTTATACCTCCAACAAAAAAGCAAATACACCAAAAAGCATTTAAGCATAGTAAAGCAGAGTTGAGGTATAGCCAAAAGAAGTCAGGGGGCTGGAGAGAGGGTAACCAGGACTGCAACAGTGAACACACTCGACCATCTACATTTATGGCAAGTGTACACAACTGTACTATGTTCTTCATGTTTCACTGTTGCAGTCATCACATTTGGGTAGATTCCCAAAGCTAAGGATGGGAGGAGGAATTTAGGTAGCATTAGGAGAAGCTATAAGACCCTGCAAGACTGCAGTGGCAAAGTCAGCTCTTGATTTAGAGAAAATTGGCAAATGGTAATGCTTGGTGAAAGTATGTACAGAACTCCAGGGAGCAGCTTCTAGGATGTCTCTGGTAGGGACACCTCTGAGAAAGTCTGTAGAGGTAGATGCAGCCCTGGTTGAATGAGGTCTAATCCCCTGTGGGACAGGTTTTCCATGGTGCTTACAAGCAGAAATGAATGCAATGGTCTATCCATTTAGAAATGGTTTGTTTTGAAATAGCCTTCCCCTCTGCCCCTGCAGCAAATGCCACCAGCAGTTGTTCAGATTTTCTTTGAGGTTTAGTCCTGTCCAAGTAACATCTAAGTTGTCTGTGCACGTCCAAGGAGTGCAGTATCCGTTCCCCTTTGTTCTGTGGATTAGAAAAGAAGGTTGGCAAATGAATGGACTGATTAAGAGCCACACTGGATACCACCTTGGGCATGAACAGGGACTGGTCCTGAGGGACACACTGTCCGCATGAAAGATGATGAAGGGCTCCACTGCCATAACAGCCTGCAATTCAGATAACCTTCTTGCTGAAGTGATTGCTAAAAGGAAAGCTGTTTTTCAAGAAAGGAATTTTAACTCTGCAGTTGCAGTTGGCTCAAAAGGAGGAAGAGTGAGTTTTTCCAACACAAAGTTAAGGTCCCAGGCTGGGGTTGGGGCTCTCCTGGGTGGTCTTAAGTTTTTAACCCCTCTGAGGAACTGCTTCAGCAGTGGGTGAGAAAAGAGGGGTGGGTTATGTGTTGTAATGAGCTGAAATGGCTGAGGCGTGAATTTTGATGGAGGAAAAGGAAAGGCCTTTGGGAAGCATCTCAGTTAAGTATTGAAGAATCTGAGGTAAATTGGGCACTGCTGTGGCCACCCCTTGAGTTCTGTTCCAGGCACAGAATCTTTTCCATTTTTCAGCATACGATTTTCTAGTACTAGGCCTCCTTGCCTCCAAAATGACATCCAACACTTGTTTACTGAGGCATGGTAATGGAGAGATTAGGTAATTAGCCAGGCTGCCAGGTTCAGAGATTGAAGCTGGGGGTGCAAAATCTGGCTCTCCTGCTGTGACAGCAGGGTAGGGTTCTAAAGCAGGTGCCATGGGGCTAGCTGTGAGACACGGTGCAAGAGGGGGTACCAGTGTTGGTATGGCCAGTCTGGTGCAATCAGTATCATCCTTGGTTTGTCCTGTTTGATCTTTAGTAGTACTTTGGAGAGGAGAGGCAGAGGAGGAAAGGCATTAACTGATAGATTTTCCCAGCTGAAGGACAGAGCATCCACTTTCCAAGCTTGTTTGTGGAGAGTCCTTGTGCAGAATTTGTCCAATTGATAGTTCTGGGGGGAGGCAAACAAGTTTATATATGGGCTCCCTATTTGTTGATCAACATGTTGAAAGTCTTTGGTTCCGGTTTCCACTCATGTGGGCCCATAAGACTTCCACTTAGTTCATCTGCCAGTCTATTTAGTTTTCCAGGCAGGAACTGAGCCTGTAGATGCACTTGGTAGCTCAAGGCTGTGTTACACAGAGCCATGGCTAGTCTGCAGAGGGGGGTAAAAATGGGTACCCCCCTGCTTGTTTATGTACCACATAACAGTGGTGTTGTCCGTCTTTAGCATTAATTGTCCTGGAAGAATGTGGCCCTTGAAGTCCATCAAAGCATTATGTACAGCTAACATTTCTTTTTGATTAATATGCAGGTGCATTTGACCTGAATGCACTTCCCTGCCAGATGAGCCCCACATGCATAGTCTGATGCACCTGTTGTTAGGGTTTGGGCAGCAGGGGGTAAAGTGAATGGTAGTCCCTTGTTTTGGTGGCAGACCTCTGCCCACCAAAGGAATTCTAACCGTAGGCAAACTATGACAGGAAAAATTGCTTCTAGATCCTGAGAATGTTGACACCATAGGCTTTTTAGATACCACTGCAGTTTCCTCATATGCAGTCTTGCATATGGAATTAGTAGAATGCACAAGGCCATGAACCCCAAGGCTTGGAGTATTTGCTTTGAAGATAGCAGGCTTTTTGTGGCTACTAGTTTGAAGTAAGTTGTCAAATGAATTTATTTCTCTGGCGTGAGGAAAACCATCTGGGAAGTTGTGTTCAAGCTTGCTCCCTGGAATATAATTTGTTGACAGGGTACCAGATGTGATTTCTTTTAGTTTATGGTGTACCCCAGACAAGTTAACACCTTTTGTACAAATGCCAGATGATTCAGAAGTATGTCCTGGGTTTCTGCCTGAATTAGACAATCGGCCAGGTATGGGTATATTTGAATATTTTTTTTGCCTGCAGAATGCAATGACGGGAGCTAGGCACTTTGTGAATACCCTGGGCGCAGTGGGATAAGCCAAAGGGCAGTGCAGAGAACTGATAATGCAAGCAGCCTGCTTTGAAGCGTAGTTATTTTCTGCAAGATTCCCTGATTGGGATGTGCAGGTAGGCTTCCTTTAAATCCAGTGTTGCCAACCAGGCATCTTTGCCCATCATGGGAAGCAACTAGTGAAAAGTTAGCATCCTGAATTTTGGAATTACCAAAAAGGTGTTTAGGACAGAAAGGTCCAGGATAGGACGCCATGAGTTGTCTTTTCTGGGTACCAGGAAGAGAGTATAAACCTTGTCCCTTTTCCTCTTCTGGTACAGTCTGAATAGCCTTTAATCTTGAGAGAGTACTTGCTTTTGAGCCTCTGCCCACTGATTTGGGGGTAGATCTAGCCAACAGTTTGGGATTCGTAACGTGTGAAAGTGAAATCTGTATCCTTGGGAAACTATGTTTAAAACCCATTTGTCCTGGGTAATGAGTTCCCAGTATTTTGCTTGCAGAGCAATCTTCCCCCTAAAGGAGCAGTCAGTTGAGAAGTGCATGGAAGTTTTAAAGTTAAGTCATTGAGACAGCTTACCATAGGGAGGAGTCTTACTACTCCCTGATTTGGAAGTGGGAACGCTCTACTGCTTAGTCCTGTGCGTACCCTGGGACTGAAGTCTGGGTGTTCTGCTGGTTCTGGGTTTGAACTGAGTAGGCCTAGAAGAGGCAGGAAAGGACCAATATTTTGAGGGCCAATGCCTACTAAACCTTGGAGGCTGCACTTGTAAGAAATCTTTAACCGTTTGCATAGATTTAGCTTTTCCCTCCATCTTTTGAAGAACTTATGCTTTGTTGCCAAAAAGGCGGTCCTAATTTAATGGAGCATTCCAGCAATTTAGTTTTAACATGATCTGGCAAAAACTGCTCCTTAAGCCAAGCATGCCTTCTAAGTACAGAACTGGTGACAGCAGCCCTGCAAGATGCCTCCAGTGTATCAAAACCACATTGCAAAGTATGTTTTCCAACCTGTTCAGCAGAATGCATTACATCCTGTAAATCCTTATTTTCAGCAGAATCAGGAATCAACATCATTTTCTGTTTAAGCAATCCAATAATATGCTGCTGATACTTTAACATATGAAACTTGCAATTTAAGGCCCTGATGGCCTAGGTTGCAGAGGTTTATACCTTCGTACCCCTATCTATCCAGGTCCCTGGAATCTCTGTCAGAGGGGGTAGGATTTTTGGCAGTAGAAGCCTTAATGCCCTTGGGTCCCTGTGAAATGGTCTCAGAATCCGCAGTAGGATTTTTAAAAAGGAACTTGTGAGAGTCTGAACCCTGTAATATCTATCAAGTTTTCTGGGAGCAGGAGGTAAAGAATCAGGGGCCAAGTTAGACTCTGAAAAAGCATAGTCAACAATGCCCAGTACAGGAGGGATAGCTAAAGGCCTGTGTTGGGGCAGGAGAAAGAAATCTCCAAGCCTCTTTTTAGAATCAGAGTAATCCCGGCTTTCCCAGTGAAAATGCTCCCCAACAGTATGCAAGGTTTCACCAAAAGAAAAATCTTCTGGGGGAGAAGCAGAGGGAATAGAGTCCTCTGCATCAGAATCCTCATAAGTAGATAAGGGTAAATCCTGGTATTCAGAGGAGACAGACATTTCAGAATCCTGGTCAGAAGTATCATATGCAAATTCAGTCTAAGTCTCTTAGAGGGGGAAGGTTGGCTTCCCCTGATTAAAGTAATAAGGTTTTTTGCCATTCTTATTTGTTTTTTTAGGCATAGAGACCTGACGATGCAGTCTGGGTGTCTGTTTCCTAGGTATGGTTCGAGCTTTAGGCCTTGAAGAAGATGGTGTAGGTTTAATATGCAAGTCAGTAGGCCTGAATACACCCTCAGAAGCCGGTGCCTGCACAGGGGCTCTGGACCCACCCAAGGTAGAGACATCCGCAGGTTCCCCAGTTGAAGCATCCTGTGGCATACCAGACTCCAAATGGGTCTCAGTAGAGACCTGCGAATCTGAAGTAGCGGGTATCAGGGGCTGCAAAAGTGCCTCATTGAGTACTGGCGAACCAGCGACTAGCTTAGGAGAATTGTCATCAGCAGCTTTGGACCTAGGCGGCCTGTCTATATTTGTGTTTTTTCAGAATGTTGGTAGTCATATCTGGATAACTGAACCAAGCACCACAGTATTTAGAAGCGAAAATATACAGATGACGAATAGTTCGTGGTTTAAATAAGGCACAAAACTGACAGCGAGGTCAGGGCCTAGGGAAGGAATACAGAACGAATGAAATCTTTATGAGGTATTTGATTTCATACAAATATTAACTTTTACTGACATCAGTTTAGATCAAGAAAAAGTTTCCCCAACGGGGTACTTACCCTTAGTTGAAGACTTCGGTTGTGAAACTCAAAAACAACATTTTCCAGAGCCAGCTGACCGGCACTTGCGAACTGCTTCTGCTTCGGGCACTACACGGCAAGAAAGACTGATGTAATGGCATTTGCTGCATGCTTTATAACCCTGACGTCACGGAAGATAAGACAGCAACTGACGCAGGACCCAAGACTTTGATAATCAGGCCGACTTGAGGGCTACTGCAAGCAGATAACCCAAATGTGATGACTGCAACAGTGAAACACGAAGAATATCTTCCATTTGTCAGCATAGGATTTTCTAGTACTAGGCCTCCTTGCCTCCAGAATGACATTCATCTCTTGCTTACTGAGGGATGGTAACGGAGAGATCAGGTAATTAGCCAGGTTGCCAAGTTCAGGGTTTGAAGCTCCGGGTGCAGAATCTGGCCCTCCTGCTGGGGCAGCAGGGCAGGGGTCTGAGGCAGGTGCCATGGTGCCAGCAGTGACACACTGCGCAAGAGGGGGAACCAGTGCTGGCCGGGCCAGTCTGGTGCAATCAGTATTGCCCTTGGTTTGTCCTGTTTGATCTTTACTAGTACCTTGGAGAGGAGAGGCAGAGGGGGGAAAGCATAAACCGATAGGTTTTTCCAGGTGAAGGACAGGGCATCCACTTTCCAAGCTTGTTTGTGGAGAGTCCTTGTGCAGAATTTGTCCAATTGGTAGTTCTGGGGGGAGGCTAACAGGTCTATCTCTGGGCTCCCCCATTTGTATCTCAACATGTTGAATATCTTTGGTTCCAGTCTCCACTTGTGTGGGTCCATGAGATTTCTGCTTAGTTCATCTGCCAGTGTATTTAGCTTTCCTGGCAGGAATTGAGCCTGTAGGTGCACTTGGTAGCTCAAGGCTGTGTTCCACAGAGCCATGGCTAGTCTGCAGAGAGGGTATGAGTGGGTCCCCCCCCCCTGCTTGTTTATGTACCACATAACAGTGGTGCTGTCCGTCTTTACCATTAATTGTCCTGGAAGAATGTGGTCCTTGAAGGCTGTCAGAGCTTTCTGTACAGCTAACATCTCTTTCTGACTGATATGCAGGTGCATTTGACTTGGGTTCCATTTGCCCTGAATGCACTTTCCTGCCAAGTGAGCCCACCATGCATAGTCTGATGTGTCTGTTGTTAGGGTTTGGGAGGCAGGGGGCAGACTGAATGGCAGACCCTTGTTTGGTGGTAGGCCTCTGCCCACCAAAGGAACTCTATCTGAAGACAAGGTATGATAGGAATCATTGACTCTAGCTCCTGAGAATGTTGACATCAAAGGCTTTTTAGATACCATTGTAGTTTCCTCATATGCAGTCTTGCATATGGAATTAAGAGAATGCAGGCGGTCATGAACCCCAGGGCTTGCAGTATTTTCCTTGTAGATAGCTGGGTCATTGTGGCCAGTCAAATGAACTTGTTTCTCTAGCGTGAGGTAGGTCATCTGGGAAGTTGTATTCAAGCTTGCTCCCAGGAATACAATTTGTTGGTAGGTACAAGATGCGATTTCTTTTCATTTATGGTGTACCACAAAGAAGTTAGCAATTTCTTTACAAATGCCAGATGATTTAATAGTATGTCCTGGCTTTCTGCCTGAATTAGACAATAGTCCAGGTATAGGTATATTTGAATATTTCTTTGCCTGCAAAATGCAATGACTGGAGCTAGGCACTTTGTGAATACCCTGGCCGCAGTAGGTAAGCCAAAGGGCAGTGCAGAGAACTGATAGTGCATGTAGCCTGCTTTGAAGCGTAAGTATCTTCTGCAAGATTCCCTGATTGGGATGTGCAGGTAGGCTTCCTTTAAATCCAGGTTTGCCAACCAGGCATTCTTACCTAGCACAGGAAGCAACTGGTGGAGAGTTAGCATCTTGAATTTTGTAATCACCAAAAAAGTGTTTAGAATAGAAAGGTTCAGGATAGGACGCCGTGAGCTGTCTTTTCTTGCTACCAGGAAAAGTCTGGAGTAGAAACTTTGTCCCCTTTCTTTTTCTGGGACAGACTGAATAGCCCTGATGCTTGAGACAGAACTTGCTTTTCAGCCTCTGCCCACTGATTTGGGGGTAGATCTGGCCAACCGTCTGGGGTTGGTAAGGAGTGGAAGTGGAATCTGTATCTTTGGGAAAGTATATTTAAAACCCATTTGTCCTGGGTAATGAGTTCCCAATTTTTTGCCTGCAGGGCAATCTTTACCCCTAAAGGAACAGTCAGTTGTGCAGGGCTTGGAAGTTTTAAAGTTAAGTAATTGAGACAGTTTACTATAGGGGGTAGTTTTACTACTCCCTGCTGTGGGAGTGGGAGCCACCCACTGCTTAGTCCTGTGAATACCTTGGGACTGAAGCCTGCTGGTTCTGAGGTTGGACTGAGAAGGCCTGAAAGAGGCAGGAATGGACCAATTCTTAGAGGGCCAATGCCTACTAAATCTGAGAGGCTGTACTTGCAGGAAATCTTTTAACAGTTTGCATAGACTTAGCTTTTTCCTCCATCTTTTTAAGTAATATTTCTGCTTTGTTGCCAAACAGGCGATCTCGGTTTAAGGGAGCAAACAGCAATTTAGCTTTAACATGATCTGGCAAAGATTGCTCCTTAAGCCAAGCATGCCCTCTAAGTACAGACCCAGTGACAGCAGCCCTGCAAGATGCCTCTAATGAATCAAAACCACATTGCAAAGTATGTTTTCCAACTTGTTCAGCAAAATGCATTAAATCCTGTAAATCTTTATTTTCAGCACAGTCAGGAAATTTTGAGAGAAAAATCGCAAAAGACACAAAAGACAATCACAAGGCCTTCTTCAGCTATGCTAGAAACCTGGGTGGAAACCCCAAGATATGCTCAGAGTTAGTCCAAAATGACACAAAATACACTGAACCCACTGACATTGCCAACATTCTGGCAGACAGGTTCAGTGCAAATCCCCCCCCCCCCAAAGGAGAAATAACTATCCCAGCAGAGTGTAGCCTCCCTAACATCTCAGATGCCCAGGTGAGAGCCGCCCTCTCTAAAGCTAAAAACACAGCATCAATGGGACCGGACGGTGTCCTGGGCTGTGTGCTACATGAACTCCAAGAGGAACTAAACCCACACATAAGGCTGCTGTTTAATCTTAGCCTTACTACAGGATAAGTACCCAAAGAGTGGCGTACGGCAACAGTGGTCCCACTTCAGAAAGGCGGTGCTTCTACGGACCCTGGAAATTACCGCTCCATAAGCTTGACGAGCCTGGTCTGCAAAGCTATGGAAAGGATCATTATGGAACTCAAAGACATTGGGGACCTACAGACATTGGATCCTACCCAATTTGGCTTTGTCAAGGGCAGATCCTGCCTTTTGAACTTGGTCGACTTTTTTGAAACAGTCACTAAGGCCATTGATGAGGGTAAGGCAGTTCACACAGCCTACCTTGACCTTGCCAAAGCCTTTGACACAATACTCCACTCGGGCATCATAGACAAACTCACCAGCTTAAATGTAAACCCATATGTCACAAGATGGGTTGCAAACTGGCTCAAGGACAGAACCCACAGGGTCAGAGTTGCTGGAGCTATGTCAGACTCTAAGCCAGTCACAAGCGGTGTCCCACAGGGCTCAGTCCTGGGACCCCTCTTGTTCGGCATTTATTTTTCCGAGGTACAGGCAAACATAGGAGGATTGTGGCTGACAAAGTTCGCAGATGACTGCAAACTGGGCGCCATAACTGATACTCCAGTGGATACAAACATCCTTCAGAAAGGCCTCATAGAAACGGATAATTGGTGCCAGAGTCATGGCCTTAAGCTGAACACCAAAATATGTATAGTCATACCCTTTGGGAAAAACAAGGTACCCACAAATTACCACATAGGTGGTAATCCATTAAGTACGGAAGAGGTAATCAGGGACCTTGGGACCCAGGTTGACAGTAACCTCTCATTTGACACTCATTGCCAATGTGGTTAGGAAGACCTTCTATATTGCCCACCTTATCATGAAGGGTTTCACATCTAGATCAAGAGAGGTCATTGTGCCCCTGTACTCTTCTCTTATCAGGCCAATGATTGAGTACAATGCCCAATTTGGGATGTATCTTACCCGACACCTACAGCAGTTGGAAAGACCCAAAAGTTCTTCACCAAGAGGATAAAGGGTCAAACATATGTCATATGCTGCCCGACTGAAAAAACTCCAGCTCTATTCAGTCGCATACCGCCTACTCAGAGGTGATCTGTGCCTGACGTACAAGGCCATGTCCAATCCGGAATTAATGGACATGCTCCACCTCAGAAAATCCAAATCCATCAGAGCCATGAGAGCAAGAGACTTAAACCTCAACACAGAAATAAATAGGACGTGCTGGAGGGACAGATTCATAACCCAGAGGCTCTCTACACTCTGGAACAGAATCCCAATCCATGTTAGGCAGAGCCCCTCACTAACTCTATTCAAGAGAAATCTTGACGAGTGGATGGGAGATCGTAGGTTAACCCCGGGGGTCATCTCTGTGTCACTACTAGACAGAGGCACAGTAAACTAAACCCTAAAAGGGCGTAGTATTCTCAGGGGTGGTGAAAGCCACACACACTCTGGCTAGGCTTATAAATGCCCTAGGGCAGATAGCCTAGTACGAACCTATGTGTGTGTGTGTGTGTGTGTGTGTGTGTGTGTGTGTGTGTGTGTGTGTGTGTGTATATATATATATATATATATATATATATATATATATATATATTATATAAACCACCCTAACGTAGACCAAAAATATGCAGAGAAACACACCCTGGAGCTAAGAAACAATATAATAACTGCTGGTATGCTGTTGTAAAAGTCAAGAGGGTGTTGGGGTGCTGTGTAACCAAGCTATAGCACCAAACACGTAGCCGTAATATTAAATGTCTGTAACAGTTAATTCAGCACTAAATTTAGTACTGCGACTACCAAGAGCTCTTTCACTCACCAAACTGCTTCAGCGTAACTTCACCAGCTTCCAGAAAACAAGCTGACGAACGTTCCAAAACAAAACAGTATCTGCGTTATATAACCAACTCCCCCAAGCAAGTTGACGAACAAACAAAGATATATTGTTCAAATTGTGGTAGTTCAGCCAAATACCGGCTCCAAGAGACTCCTGGAAATAATCCTCTGCAAATGTCCAAAGTTCCAAACATTAACTGAAACACAACCCTTCGGTCCAATCCTCGTGCTCAACAAAAGGTATAACACACATCCAAACAATAGCCGAAATAATAAAATATAACAATTTTATTTGTGAGCGCTTTCGCAGGCACTCCACCTGCTTCTTCAGACAAACAGATATAATTAGTTTAAAACAGTTTAAATATGTTAGGAATATTTTAAAACAGATTTCCATCCAATCCTAAACATGGTACTAATACATGTGACTTTCACTCAAGCTTGTCAGCAAACCTGCTATTTGCATTTAAAGTGACAGCTTCAACACCAGTAGCTCACTTCAGGAGCATCACATGCTAAGAGTAATAAAGCATGAATATAATAATATATAAGTTGTATATACAAAGACATATAGAGAATATATAAAAACGACAACTTAGCTGAATAAGCGCATGCATAGGACACTTCCCATAAACATAAGAAGCGCAGCAAATATATAATGAATAAAAATAAAGTGTATATGAAAGCAACGCTTCTAAGAAATCCCATAGATGCAACACTTAAAAACAAATAAATATAACATAATATAAACAAAGCAATGAATATTATAAATAATGTGGAAAATATTAAAAATGATGATAACACTAATAATATAAACGAAAAAATAGACGAAAAAATAATAATAATGATAATAAAACTCTCATATAACTAACTTATATGAAGATATGTCTCTAAAGGTTATGACCATACAACTAAATTCATCCAGAAATGTATGACTGCTAAATTCAGTCCTAAATAACTAGTCCTAAATGACTAACATGATAAAGCATCGACATACCAACAAACTAATGAGTGTTAGTACCTCGCTAAGTGCAAATAATGCAAATAATTACTAGCTACTTGTAAATACTTTACCAGAAAGGCAAATTAATGTCACTAACACTGTATATACTCTATACTTCGATCTCTGACTCAGAGAATAAATCACTGGTGTAATAATACACATTAGTGACCAAACGCAAGATATGCAAACACTATCTATAACTTCCAAGTAATCATATGTCTATGCTGAACATAGTCATAAATGCATCAATGTATATTGATCAAGGAATATATGTAACTGAACTACAGAAGAGAAGTATGTATTGTGATAAGACAATATCAGTTGAAATTGGACCAATACATATTAATGGAATCATAAATGTTATAATGTGGTTATAACCATTATTAAAGGCAGATGAAAACAGATGAAAACATCTAGCAACTGGGTGACTCATAGATTACACTGTAACCACTAAACAATGATGGACGGACGGTCTATCTAATAGACCTGCCCTTGAGGTGTGGTTTGATGGACAATACTTCATTCAAACCTTTCTCTCTATGGGCAGCTAGCCTACATATCCACTTCAACTCAGCTTGTTCTGTGGTATTTAACATGTCCCCTAATCTCCGTCCCACTGGAATCACTTGTAGTACTTGAAACAAGAAGGTGTGTTGTCTACCTTCCCTTAAGGTATGTTTCAAAGCACTATATTCCTGCTGTCTATTCAGACAATACCCATGGTCTCTGATTCTTTCCCTTAGTGTTCTATTGGTTTTCCTACATAGAGCGAATAACAATGCACACAGTGAGCTACATATATAACGCTTTTGGTGTTACAGTCACTGTTGCAGTGTATTGTCAAAGATGGTTCGTGGGATGTCTGAAATAGTGTGATTCATCAATGTATCTACATTGCGGGCATCTACCACACTGACTAGTCCTCTCCAGCCCTGTCCTTAGTACAGGTGTTGTCATTTGATTACCACATAATATTCTCTTCAAGCTGTACATGTTGCTATAAGTAAATGATGGGATACTTCCTACTAAATTGGCTATTCGATTATCAACAGTTAGTATATTCCAGTGTCTCTCAACTGATTGTTGGATCACATTGAGTCCCTTACCAAAAGGTAGGATAATATCAAGTGTGCATGCTTTGATAGTACTGTTCGAATATGTTCCTAGGCGAGTGTCCTGAGAAAAGTATGGTCTAGCTCTACTCTCTCTCAATGTGTTCATCTGTCTATATACTCTGTCTATCTCATCTAATGTATAGCCCCTAGTGCTAAGTCCTTCTTTAAGTGTAGATAATCCTATATTATAGTCCTCTGTCCTGGTAGAAAGTCTTGAAACACGCATAGCTTGTCCTTTGATAATATTATTAACTTTCACAGTGAACTTAATTTGAGAAATTCATTTTTGAAATTCACCATGGATTGGTCTTTAGATAGCACAGACTTTTTAGACGTTACAGTCTTTAAGTCAGGGGATGGTATAAATACTAGGATCTTTAGGAAAACTTGTTATAAACCATCTTTCCTTCATAGATCTAGCATGCACCATCCACACATCTTTGATAATATTATCAAAGGACAAGCTATGCGTGTTTCAAGACTTTCTACCAGGACAGAGGACTATAATATAGGATTATCTACACTTAAAGAAGGACTTAGCACTAGGGGCTATACATTAGATGAGATAGACAGAGTATATAGACAGATGAA